>NC_056525.1:9251575-9306215 GCF_019175285.1 Sceloporus undulatus | reverse complement strand
ATTATTATTATTATTATTATTATTATTATTATTATTATTATTATTATTATATGATAACCCTGTTTAAATACGTGAAGGGATGTCAAACTGAGGAGGGAGCAAGCTAGTTTTATGCTGCTCCAGAGAACAGGACCTGGAGCAATGGATGCAAGCTACAGGAAAAGAGATTCCTACACAACATTAGGAGGAACTTCCTAACAGTAAGGGATGTTTGACAGTAGAACAAACTCCCTCGGAGTGTAGTGGAGTCTCCTTCCTTAGAGGTCTTTAAAAAGAGGCTGGATGGCAATCTGTCGGGGATGCTTTGATTGAGATTTCCTGCATGGCAGGGTGTGGAACTGGATGGCCCTTGTGGTCTCTTCCAACTCTATGATTCTATGGTTCTATGATTCTCCTGGGGGTATTAGCTATCCATCCTAATTTGGTGTCCTCTGCAAATTTGATAGGCATGCCCTCTATTTCTTCATCCAAGTCACCAATAAAGATGATGAATAGCACTGGCTGCAGGACAGAACCCTTTGTGTTTGGCCAGTCAACCAATTACAAATCGACCTAACAGTTGCATTGGTGTTTATCATATAGAGGTTTTCGCAGCTTTTTACAGCTCAATTCCGATGTGACTGCGGGTCCAACAATGCGAATTCACGCTAAACCGTGATGTGTTGTCTCATGTGATTGCCTTCTATGGGGGGTTCTTACGAGGCGCTTCTGCATTCAATCTGCACTGACTCCTCATTTTGGTGAATTCGGAAACAAGTGAATTCACCAAAATCTGCTTCTACGCTCACTTCGATTGCACTTCGAATTGGTCTGGTGTGGAAGATCACTCCAATGTCACCCCCCTTGGCCCCCTGCGTCCTGCTCCTTCATCCCCCCTCCTCCTCCACCCCATCTCGTCCTCTCTGCCCCCTGCCACCCATCCTACCATCCCCTGCCTGCTCCTTCACCCCGATCCAGTCCCCAGTGACCCACTGCAACCTATCCCATCATCCCCTGACTACTCCTTCACCCTGATCCTGGCCCCAGTGACCCCTTGCAACCTGCCCCATCATCCCAACTGCTCCTTCATCCCAATCCTGGCCCCAGTGACCCCCTGAGACCTATCCCATCATCCCCTGACTGCTCCTTCATCCCGATGAAGGTAAGCTAAGGAGGGGGGCAGGGAAGGAGGACAGTGTCCAGAACCCCACTGAGCATGCGTAAGGGTGCCGATTCGAATCGTTGAACCCTCTGGTGTGGTAATACAATGTGCACTCACTACGCTTTGCTTGAATCCGCATCATGTGACTTGTCTGGAATCGAACTGACTCCACTTCCCCCTCGATTCGGAAGGGCAACGGAAAGGCAACCAGGTGTGATAAAACATCACGTTTTAACATGAATTCACATTGCTAGACAGGAGTGACTCTGTATCTGGTGTGAAAAAACATCACATTTTGTGTTGCTAGAACAGGAGTGACTGCGGATCTGAGCTGCAAACCCTCCATGTGTGATAAGGCCCATTGTCTAGCCCACATTAGCCTGTTTGCAAGAATATCATGGGGGATATTCTTTGATCTTGGTTTGCAGCCCCTGAAATCAGCTGAAGACAAAGGGGGAGAGTGGGTAGAGGAGAGAAAAGGTGGGATGTTTGAAAGGTAGTAAAAAAAAAGTGGGATGGCAGAGGATTCATTGGAGCTATCCATGCCAAATCAGGACAGTTGGAGAGTATGCAGTCTGTACTGTGTCTGCATAGGATTTTGAGTTGCTGAAAAGATCAGGCTCTCAGCTGGATAGCTTAAAACTGCATGGAATGTAAAACACCATCATAACATTGGTGCCATGCACATGTGGAAGACCGTTTGGTAGACTGAAACGTGTGTTCTCCAGCTGTTTCAGAAATGAGTTTTGGCAAAGGCCTGACAACGCCAGGCGCCATGGGAGAGGCTGGCCCATTTGGCTTCCTTACTACTATACTGTGGACCTTTTGTCCATTCAGCTGGAAACAAGTGTACCTATTTTTCTTCTCTTGGATGCTGGCAGGCAGTAGAAATGTGCCCCCCCCCCTCTACTTTCATGCTCTGCCTTCACAAATCTCTCTCTCAGCTCCAGACTGCCAAGGCAACTTCCTTCCTTTTTCTTTTTTTTGAGATTCTCCACTGAAAATACTGTAGGGACAACCTCTCCCCCCACCAGCCACCAACACACCTCCCCTCTGCTGCTGCTCCTCTGCACAGTGAAATCACACCCAGTCACTATGTACATTGAAGTAGGCAGGCATATTTATATGCTACTCTTGCAGGCTGGCAATAAAAATGGTTTCCTTTTCACCCCAGACTCTGCCTACCAGTTTACCATACAAAAAAAAATTAAGGATATTAGCAGTGCAAATTGGAATTTAAAATGTTCTTGTGCTTGCTTTCAAAGTGTAAAAGTGAACACATAAACAATACATTTAAAACCATTCTACCATTTCCTCTTCTTCAGGCAAGAAAACACACACACACACACACACACACAGAGGAAGATAGGAAAATCTCTTGATATCTTGACTTAAAGTGATCACCTGTTTTGTCCTCTCCCTCTTAACCCCACCCACTTTGCAGAAAAGGGATTGCTGCCAGCACATCTCTGATCATAAGCATGTGGAAAGAAGCAGGGTCTGGAGAAATGAATATCATAGAATCAGAGAGCTGGAAGGAACCTCAAGGGAACATCTAACCAAATCCTCTCCCATGCAGGAATACACAGGTAATGCACTCTTGAGAGATACCATGCAACTTCTGTTTGAAAACCTCCAATGAAGGACAGGATCCACCACCCTCTGCTGCAGTCTATTCCACTTTCAAACAGCTCTTAAGCAGTTCTCTCTAATATTTAGGTGAAATTTTGTTTTGTAATTTGAATCCATTGGTTTGTGCCCTAGTCTCTGAAGCAGCAGAAAACAAGCTTCCTCTGTCTTTTACATGCTATCTCTTTACATATTTAAAGATGGCCATCATGTCACCTCTTCTCCGAATTAAACATACTCAGATCCCTGAGATATTCCTTGTAGGGCTTGATTTCTAGACCCTTTACCATCTTAGCTGCCTTTCTCTAGATATATTCTTGAACTGTGGTGCCTAGATGAGGTCTCACCAAAGTTTAGTAGAGTAGAATCATAGAGTTGGAAGAGAACACAAGGGCAATCCAGTCCAACCTCCTGCCATGCAGGAAATCACATTCAAAGCATCCTTGACAGTACTGTGTTACTTTTATATGCCTCCTTACTGGTTACATTTACAGATCCCCATTAAATAAAGAAGACTTGGTAATTTAACAAAAGGCACATCCATTTGCATGAAACCTTTTCTTAGTATTCCCAGTTGCCACAACTTGGCCACAATAAAATTTCAAGGGAAGTGATTGTGTTGGTTGTACAGTAGGAAACCTACAAGAAAATCATAATCATATGGCCCTTTGTTGTTCCTATTTGCCATCAGGTCAACTTCAACTCATGGTAGCCCTGTGAATGAGAGACCTTGGGATATTGTTGTGGCTCTTGGGGGGAGTGGACAGAAGCCTAATTCTCCTTTAAGTGCTGAGTATTTTTAAAAAATTGTTATATAGTCAAGGACGATTTGGAGAAGCTGCCTGGGAACATTGTTAGAGGGGCCCTTTAATTTTCCACATTTTCTTTTCCCTTTTACTTAAGGGGTTGTGAGTACTTCTGCTCAGAGGAAGTGAGTCAGAGACTTGCTCTGAAAGGAGCTAGTCTACATAACTATAAGGCCAGTGAACTGAACTCAAGGACAGAGTTTGGGGACAAAGGCCAAGCCATCAGGGGGTCTTTACACTTGTGTTTAGCAGGGGAAACCCACAGTTTTGCTCAGAGTTTCCTTAAGACTTCTCAATATGGACACTGAAGGCCCTGCTGCAGTCACCTGCAACACCTGTGGGATGTTTGTCTTCTTGCCTAGGGATATGGGGAACTTTACCTGCCCCAAGTGCAAGTTGGTAGCCCTCTTAGAAGAGAAAGTACAGCAGCTGGAGGCCCAGGTAGCTACACTTCAGCATCATAGGGAGGAAGAGGTTGTCCTGACCAGAACGGACCAGATGGTCCTGGACAGGAAACACACAAAGGAAGTTGCTGGGGAAGAGGAGGTCACTTCACACACAACAGAAGTAGATAGTTGGAAGAAGGTCACACACAGAAGTAGGGAAACCAGGGAGCATTCTGTAAGCTTACAGCTACAGAATCGATTTCAATCTCTCTCTGCAATCAAGGATGATGAGGAACAGCAGCAGGGACAGACTTCAGGGACAGAGCAGGGGATCCAGAGAGCTCCACCAAAGGGAATGGCTGCTGCTAAGCCTCGGAGGAGGCGTGTAGTGGTCATCGGGGACTCTTTGCTGAGAGGCACTGAACCAGTGGTTTGTGGGCCTGACAAGATGTCTCGGGAGGTGTGCTGTCTCCCTGGGGCAAAGATCCGTGATGTGACAGAGAGGCTGACAAGACTGGTCAAGCCTACTGACCATTACCCCTTTCTTTTGGTTCATATGGGAACCAATGATACTGCAAGGCATAGCCTTCAGAATATCATAAGGGATTATGAGGCTTTGGGTAGGAAGTTGAAAGAGGTGGATGCACAGGTTGTCATCTCCTCTCTTCTGCCAGTCGAAGGGCATGGTCAAGGAAGGGAGAAGAAAATAGCGGATGTAAATAACTGGCTCCGTAGATGGTGCCGCCAAGAACGATTTGGATTCTTGGACCATGGGTTGCGGTTCCATGAGGAGGGACTTCTGGCAAGGGATGGGTTGCATCTCACGCCAGTTGGCAAAAACATTTTTGCCAATAGCCTCAAGAATTTGATCAGGAGGGCTTTAAACTGAGTTATGTGGGGGAGGGAGACAGTATTCTGGAAGGCAAAAAGACTGGAGAAGATAGTCAAACTGACAGAGAGGGAACAAGACAAACAGTGCAAGGACCCAACAGTGGGAGGCAAAAGAACTTGCACAAGCAGCAAGTAAAGGGAACACATGGTCTTAGATGCCTCTACACTAATGCACAGAGCATGGGAAATAAGCATGATGAACTTCAACTCCTGGTACAACAAAGCAAATACGATATAATAGGCATCACTGAAACCTGGTGGGATGAGTCTCATGATTGGAATGTGGAAATAGAGGGGTATAACCTTTTCAAGAGAAACAGGCCAAACAGGAAAGGAGGAGGAATAGCCCTATATGTCAGAGATATTTACACCAGTGAAGAGATCCAGGACATCAATCCTGGAAGCCAGGTGGAGAGCATCTGGATAAAAATTAAAGGGCAGGGAAACAACAAGGATGTTATGGTGGGAGTCTACTACAGACCCCCAAGTCAGACAGAGGAATTGGATGATGCCTTTCTAGAACAGATGACCACACACTCAGAAAGGAGAGATGTAGTAGTGATGGGTGACTTCAACTACCCTGATATTTGTTGGAAGTCAAACTCAGCCAGATCCTCAAGGTCTAGTAAATTCCTCACTTGCCTCGGAGACAATTTCATGGTCCAAAAGGTGGAAGAGGCAACAAGGGGATCAGCTATTTTAGATCTGATCCTAACCAACAAGGATGACTTGGTTAATGAAGTGCAAGTGGTGGGATCCTTAGGTGGAAGTGACCATGTTCTCCTGGAGTTTGTTATACAATGGAAAGGAGAAGCCAGGCAGAGTCAGACACGCATTCTAGACTTTAGGAGAGCGGATTTCAGTAAACTTAGAGAAATACTGGGTGCGATCCCATGGTCAGGAATACTAAAAGAGAAGGGAGTTCAAGATGGATGGGAGTTTCTCAAAAGGGAGATACTGAAGGCACAAATTAAAACAGTTCCAGTGAGAAAGAAAAATGGGAGATGTCGCAAGAACCCAGGATGGATGACAAAGGAACTTTCAGCTCAGCTAAATTTTAAACGGAACATGTATAAGAAATGGAAAAATGAGGAAATCACCAAAGAGGAATTCAAACAAATAGCTAGCAAGTGTAGAGATAAGGTCAGAAAAGCCAAAGCACAGAATGAACTCAGGCTTGCTAGAGAGGTTAAGAACAACAAAAAGGGCTTTTTTGGATATGTCCGCAGCAAAAGGAAGAAGAAGGAAACGGTAGGGCCACTGCGTGGAGAAGATGGCAAAATGCTAACAGAAGACAGAGAAAAGGCAGAATTACTCAACACCTTCTTTGCCTCAGTCTTCTCAGAAAAGGCAAAGGGTGCTCAACCTGAGGATAATAGAGCAGAGGACAGGATAGGGGCATTTCAGTACAGAATAAGTAAAGAGATAGTAGAGGAACACCTTATTAATCTAAATGAATTTAAGTCTCCAGGACCAGATGAACTCCATCCAAGGGTATTAAAAGAACTGGCAAATGTAATATCGGAGCCATTGGCAATAATCTTTGAAAACTCCTGCAAAACAGGAGAGATCCCAGCAGACTGGAGGAGGGCAAACGTTGTCCCCATCTTCAAAAAGGAGAAAAAAGAGGATCCCAACAATTATCGTCCAGTTAGTCTGACATCAGTACTAGGAAAGATTCTGGAGCAGATCATTAAACAGAGAGTCTGTGAACATCTAGAAGCCAATGCCATAATCACAAAAAGTCAACATGGGTTTCAGAGAAACAAGTCATGCCAGACAAATCTAATCTCTTTCTTTGATAAAATTACCAGCTTGGTAGATGAAGGGAATGCTGTGGATATAGTATATCTTGATTTCAATAAGGCCTTTGACAGGGTTCCCCATGACATTCTCGCAAACAAGCTTGTAAAATGTGGGCTGGACAAGGCAACTGTTAAGTGGATTTGTAATTGGATGACCGGACGAACCCAAAGGGTGCTCAACAATGGCACCTTTTCATCCTGGAGAGAAGTAACCAGTGGGGTCCCACAGGGCTCTGTCCTGGGCCCAGTGCTATTCAACATCTTTATCAATGACTTGGAGGAAAAAATTGGGGGAATACTTATCAAATTTGCAGATGACACTAAAGTAGGAGGAATAGCTAATACTCCAGAGGACAGGATCAAAATTCAAAATGACCTGAATAGACTAGAAAGCTGGGCCAGAGCTAACAGAATGAACTTCAACAGGGAGAAATGTAAGGTACTGCACTTAGGGCGAAAAAATGAAATGCACAGATATAGGATGGGAGACACCTGGCTTAAGGAGACAACATGTGAAAGGGATCTAGGAGTCCAAGTAGACCACAAGTTGAACATGAGTCAACAGTGTGATGCGGCAGCTAACAAGGCCAATGCGATTTTAGGCTGCATCAATAGAAGTATCGTATCTAGATCCAGGGAAGTAATAGTGCCACTATATTCTGCTCTGATCAGGCCCCACCTGGAATATTGTGTCCAGTTCTGGGCGCCACAATTCAAAAAGGACATTGAGAAACTAGAGCGTGTCCAAAGGAGGGTGACTAAAATGGTGAAAGGTCTGGAAACCTTGCCCTATGAGGAACGACTCAGGGAGCTGGGGATGTTTAGCCTGGAGAAGAGAAGGTTAAGAGGTGATATGATAGCCCTATTTAAATACTTGAAGGGATGTCATATTGAGGAGGGAGCAAACTTGTTTTCTGCTGCTCCAGAGACTAGGACCCGGAGCAATGGATGCAAGCTACAGGAAAAGAGATTCCACCTCAACATTAGGAGGAATTTCCTGACAGTAAGGGCTGTTCCACAGTGGAACACACTTCCTCGGAGTGTAGTGGAGTCTCCCTCCTTGGAGGTCTTCAAACAGAGGCTGGATGGCCATCTGTCGACGATGCTTTGATCTGGATTTCCTGCATGGCAGGGGGTTGGACTGGATGGCCCTTGCGGTCTCTTCCAACTCTATGATTCTATGATTCTAAGATCCCTGGTCATAATCTGCTCCACTCATGTCTTGCAAACTCAGAGCCATGGCTTCCTTTACTGACTCTGTCCACTTGTAATGTGGTCCTCCTCTTTTTGTACTGCCATCTACCTTCTACTGTACTCGTCATTGTCTTTTTTAGTGAGTCATGTCTTCTCCTGATATGTCAAGATATGGCATCATTTGGAAAATGGTTCAGAACTTTGAATATATCTGTAGCCATGGCAAGTCTGCTTGGTTTTATTCTCATTCTATGATGGTTGTTGTTGCCATTCCTGTCATACAGACAAGGAAGTAAAACTAAGACAGGAATTCTGAAAGGTTGCAGAGGCAAGACTTGAACCCAGGACTTCTGGATTCAAAATCTGACTTTCTAGCCACAGAGCTACATAGGTTCACTCATTGTGCTCTACACTGTCTGCTCAGTTCTCCTTAGAAATTTTTTCTACTTCAGACTTTCAGGTAACCAGATTTTGGATGAAGCAACTCAGAGGTTAAATTCATGGACATGCAGAGCTCTGCATGCTTGAGTTCAAATCCCATCCTTATTGTGAATTTTTGAGACAGCCCATGTGATGTAGTGATTTGAGTTTTGGACTAGGATGCTGGAAGGCATGGTTCAAATCCCTGCTTGGCATTGGAAACTCAAGTTATACTGTGAAGCCAAAGGCTTTCACGGTTGGCATCCATAGTTTTTTGTAGGTTTTTCAGGCTATATGGCTGTCTTCTGGAAGAGTTTATTCCTGACATTTCACCACTTCCATGCCAGCCTTCTCTAAAGATGCCAGGCACAGATGCTGGTAAAACGTCAAGAATAAACTCTTCCAGAACATGGCCACATAGCCCGAAAACCCCACAAAAAACTATCAAGTTATACTTTCTCAACCTCGGAGGAAGACAATGAATGAATCTTGCCAAGAAAATCCCATTATAGGTTTGCTTAGGGTCACCATAAGTCCAAAATATCTGGTAGGCACAAAACATGAAGTAGTGGGTTTTATTGCTTTCTCACTTCAGAACGAATAAACCAACTTGATAGACCTGCATCATCTCACACAATTCTGAGGTTTATGGCAGGGGTCACAATCTACATCTTTCTCTATCCTATTACACCCTGCCCCACCTCACAACTGTACAACTGTGCTTAAATACTGTAGCTTTAATATTATATCCACTGCACCTCCACAAATGTAGACTGAAATGCATAAACCCCCCAGGCTGAAATCAGCTTTAAAGGTGCTGCAAAGATTCCTCCTTCTGCCCTCTTTTCTTTTTCTGTTGTAATGGACTAACACAGAGATTTCTTGGGGGAAAAATTCCAATAAAGCTGCTACTTACAGGATATTTGTCTGCGGTGGGACCTCAGGGATAGTTTCCAGCCTCAGATGCATACATCTTACTGTAGTCCTAAAACATAAGCAGCGGCTAGGACAAGAGCTGGCTGAGACAGGTAAGAGGAGAAGAAGGCAGATACTTTGAAGGCCTGTGCTTCGTCCCAGCATGGTGTTTGCAGAAATGTTAAGTTCCCCAGATTCTGAGCTGCAAAGAAGCAGACAAAAAAATTCCCCAGCCTTGAGGGCCAGAGTGGAGGAGGAGGGGACACACAGACATGTGTTTCCAATTAAGTTAAGGCAGTTTGACAGCCCAACTCCCACCCTTTCAGCTTACGATGCATATACTACATCTGAGAATCACATTGCGACCCCGGTTGGGTTCAGTTATCTGCAGCAGAATTTTTAAAAAGTTAAATCTATTATTGGCTTCCTGCCTGATTAAGGAGGACTCTTTGCTTTCCTTTGGTGGCAAGGAGGGGGCAGATTTGAAAACCCAAAATGATGGCAAAATCTGCATGGGTACCCAATGACTGGGAGAGGACTGACTGTGGGACAACAAAGGCAAAGTTACGCATGGTATACACACAAATCCCGTCTCCTGCTGTTGTTTGTAGTCAAACAGATCTGTCAAGACCTTTGCCAGCAGGCTACTAAAACATGTCAAACCAATTTGAGTTCCTGTTGTTGTGTACCTTCCAGTTGTTTCCGACTCATGGTGACCTTAAGGCAAACCTATCACAGGGGTTTCTTGGCAAGATTTGTTCAGGGATTGTTGTTTTTGCCTTTGTCTTCCTAGGAGGCTGAGAATGTGTGACTTACCCAAGGCCACCCAGTGAGTTTCTATGGGGGACTTAAACCATAGTCTCCAAAGGTGTTAGTCCAACACTCAGATCACTATATCACAGTTCATTTCATCAAACCCGTTTTTTGTTAGCTGCCTTCGAATCAACCTCCACTCATGATGATCCTTGTGAATGAGATGTCTCCAAGATCTCCTATCTTCTACTTCTTGGCTCAGGTCCTGTAGGCTTAGGCCTCTGGGCCTGGTACATACCTCCTTGAAAGTCCAGGCTGCAGACATCTGGTTTTCCTCTGGAGGGATGCCGCAGCAGGCAAAATGCGCGGTGTCCCTCAGGACCAAAATGCGGGGATGCCATCATCAGTGCGTCATTGGTGCACTGTGATGCATCCATGACAGCATGGCGCCCAGAGGTGCGGACACTGCACTGCACTTGTGTCATGTATGCACGTGTCATATGGATGGCACTGCGTAAAGATGGCACCATCCACACGTGCTAGGAGCATGTAGATGTACCCTCTCCGAGAACCTAAAATTGGCCCCATGCCACGAAAACCAGCAGTCTGTACTGGGCCACAGTTTCCCTTATATCAATAATAATAATAAAATAATAATAATAATAATAATAATATAATAATAAATAATTTTATTTATATTTTCTCTCGCCTCTCCCCATGGATCGAGGCGGGATTACAGCCAGTATCAAATCTATGATGTATCATTGATTGGATACTGGCTGTAATCCCGCCTCGACTGGGAGAGGTGGGAAAATATAAATTTTATTATTATTATTATGATGAGTCTATCCATCTGGTATGTGCCCCTCCTCTCTTTCTATTGCTCTCTATCTTCTCCAGCATCACTGTCTTTCCTAACAAGTTGTGCTTTGTCATGATGTGTCTGAAGTACAACAGCCTCAATTTAGTCATCTTGGCTTCCAGGGAGAGTTCCGGCTTGTGAAACTGAAGGCTTTCATGGCCAGCATCCATAGTTTTTTGTGGGTTATCTGAAGATGCCAGCCACAGATGCTGATGAATCATCAGGAATAAACTCCTCTAGAACCTTGCCACATAGCCCAAATAACCCACAAGTTCAGGCTTGATTTGTTTTGGGATGCAATTGTTTGTTGACTGTCCGTGGTATTCTTGGTACTCTTCTCCAGCAGCACATCTCAAATGAATTGATTTTCTTCCTATCTGCTTTCTCCACTGTCCAGCTCTCACATCCGTACATGGCAATGGGGAATATATTCCTAATCTTCTTTTGATCTCTTGACTGCAGTCCCCATTCTGATCAGTGTTTGATCCAAGGTGCAGGAACTTTTTCACTATTTCAATTTCCTCATTATCAAGGTTGAATTTATATAAACCCTCCATTTATATGACTGGAGTAGGGAGCTGGAGCACTGTACAAGTATGTGTTTATTTGAACCACTTCCATTTCTCAAACAAACAATCACACAAATCATCTTTTGGTTTCTGGTCAAATTTTGCTCTTTCCAATGGAGACTTTATATTACATTATATTTGGACCAGTCAGGAATTTATTGATTCAGCCATCACTGTTTGTCCAATATATTTTGCTGCCTGAAGGACAAACACCAGTTATGTCCACCCCATCCTTACCCCAATTTAAAGTTGCAAAATACCCTTAAGAGAGCCAGTATAGTGTAGTGGTTTGAGTGGTGCTTGAAGACTCTGGGAAACCAGGATTTATATCTCTGCTCGGCCACAGAAACCCACTGTGTAATCTTGGACAAGTTATGCTCTCTCAGCCCAAGAGGAAGGCAATGGCAAACCTCCTCCAAATAAATTTCTTAAATAAATCTTGCTAAGAAAACTCTAAGATAGAATCACCATAGCATATCTTCCAACTGACCTAGTTTGGCAAGGACAGTCCTGATTAATCCTCTGTTATCCCTCTGTTTCAGCTACTTTTAAATTGTTCCAGTTTCTTTCACCCTCTCCCACTTTCCTCAGCTTACTTCAGGACTAGACATAAATATTTGCCGTAAGGTACAATATGTCCTGTTCATTTGTTGTTGTGTGCCTCCAAGTCATTTCTGACTTATGGCAACCCTAAGGGGAAACCTATAATGGGTTTTTTTTTTGGCAAGATTTACTCAGAGGGGGGTTGCCATTGACTTCCCCATTCATCACCATGTCTCATTTTGAATTGTTTCATCAAGCCTTGTAAACTGCAAGGTTTTAGGAAAAGAGGAATCAAGGAATCATAGAGTTGGGAGAGATCTCAAGGGACATCCAGTCCAACCCATTCTGCCATGCAGGAAGACCCAAACAAAGCACTCCCAACAAATGGCCATCCAGTCTCTGTTTAAAAGCCTCGAAAGAAGGAGAATCCGTATTCTACTGTCAAACAGCTCTTACCATTAGGAAGAACTAGGAATAAATCAGGAAGACTATGGCCCTGTTTACATGGGCCTTTGAGTACGTCCTGACGATGTACTAATATTGCCCGGGAGTGTAGTTTTTAGACGCTCCCTAACCCTAGTATGTCGCCAGGACATCAAAATGGCAGCGCCCTGTCTACGTGGGCACCGCCATTTTGACGTGACAGACTCCTAGCGTCTGCATGTCCTGGCACGCTTGTGACATCGCAAGTGCACCATTGGTGCATTGCGGCATCACAAGCGCACCACATAAAGAACCCGTCTTTTAAGGGTTCTTTTCGCTCTGCAGGGAAGTCCCGTGGTCTGGAGGCTGCGGCTTTCCTGCGGAGCAAACTAGAGCGGCAGGAGACTGCCCGCTTTGGGCAGTCTGTATCCCGCCATTGTTACAGATCGACTGGATGTCAAAATGGCAGCGCCCTGTTACATGTCAAGGAAGCCACATTCTTTAGTTTGCAAAACCTGAGCAGGGCGGCTAATAACAGGTTCTCATAGAATCATAGAGTTGGAAGACACTACAAGGGCCATCCAGTCCAACCTCTTGCCATGCAGGAAATCTAAATCAAAGCATCCCTGACAGATGACCATCCGGCCTCTGCTTAAAGACCTCCAAAGAAGGAGACTCCACTACACTCCAAGGGAGTTTGTTCCACTGTTGAACAGCCCTTACTATCAGGAAGTTCCTCCTAATGTTGAGGTGGAATTTCCTTTCCTGTAGCTTGCATCCATTGCTCCAGGTCCTGTTCTCTGGAGCAGCAGAAAACAAGCTTGCTCCACCCTCAATATGACATCCCTTCAAATATTTAAACAGGGCTATCATATCACCTCTTAACCTTCTCTTCTCCAGACTAAACATCCCCAGCTCCCTAAGGCGTTCCTCATAGGGCATGGTTTCCAGACCCTTCACCATTTTAGTCGCCCTCCTTTGGACATGCTCGTTTCTCAATGTCCTTTCTGAATTGTGGTGCCCAGAACTGGACACAATATTCCAGGTGGGGCCTGACCAAAGCAGAGTAGAGTGGGACTATTACTTCCCTTGATCTAGACACTATAATTCTATTGATGCAGCCTAAAATTGCATTGACCTTGTTATCTGATGCCCCAATCTCCACTGAACACCAATTCCTTCCCCCTCCAGTCCATTTGACAGGCCTTTGCTTCCTATTGGAAAACTCATTTAAATCCACTTGCTTCTCTCTCTGCTCCGTTTTGCAAGCCTTTGCTTCCTATGGAAACAACTGTTCATTTAAATCCATTTGCTTCCTTCCTTCCTTCCTTTCTCTCTCTCTCTCCCTTTTTTTCCAATCCAATGTTAAAACCTCTCCTCCAGTACCTGAGAATTGGTTGGGAGAGGTCCAGAGATGGAGATGGAGGGACCAGGGACATAGCTGGGATTTTAGGAAGGGGGGGTCCAAACTAAGTGCCTCCATTATAATGGGGCTTGAGTGCGGTGGCGCAGCAGCATACACCATTCATTTTTCTAATAGAAGGAGGGGGGTCCGGACCCCAAGACCCCCCCCCCCCCGGCTGCATCCCTGAAGGGACGGAAGTGGTATTTCTCCCTTTCCATCCTTCCTTATTTAACAGGCATAGCATTGGTTCATTCTTACCAAAGAAACATTCAGATGTAGTCCAATGCTCATTTAACTAGCATCTTTATCCCTTATTGCCTGCCTTGTGCACTCATAACTGCCTCTTATTGCCTTAAATACACATGTATATTTGAAACAAAGCAAAATGACTGTTTTTTATTTTTTTATTAGGGTGAACCTATCGAGGCAGTTTCTGCATCTGAGGAAGCAGACTTCAGTCTATGAAAGCTCATGCTGCCAATTTCTTTCTTTCAGTTAGACTCAAAGGTGCTACAAGATCTTTTTACGTACTGATTCTACAGAGTAACATCGCTATATCTTAATTTACAATGTGTAAGCCAATTGCCTCCAACAAGTGGGGTACTCATTTTACTAACCTAGGAAAGGATGGAGGGTTGAGTGGACCTTGGAGCCCTGTCTGGGATCGAACTCACAACCTTGTGGCTGTGAGTGGCTGCAGTGCCAGCATTTAACCACTGCACCAGCAAGGCTAACTCACGGAAAGCATCACAGACATAGAATAATTTAGTTGGTTCTTGTTGTTAACTAAACTGGCCCCAACTCATAGTGATCCTGTGGTGAGACATCTCCAAGCCCCTCTGTCCTCCACTCCTTTGCTTAAGTCTTGTAGATTCATACTCAGGACCTGCCTGAGTATAGCTGTCTGGTGAGTGGTCTCCCTCTTTTTCTCCTGTCTCCACCTTTTCTAACATATTGCCTTTTCAAATGAGTCAGGACATCTCATGATGTGGCCAAAGTGTGACAGCCTCAGTTTCATCACTTTGGCTTCAAGGGAGAGGTCTGGTTAGATCTGTTCCAGGACCTTTTCTTTTTTTTGGGGGGGGGGGGTTCTTTTTGGCTGTCCATGGTATCCTCAGCACTCTTCTCCAGGACGCCATCTCAAAGGAGTTGATTCCCCCCCCCATCTACTTTTTTCAATGTCTGTACTGCCTGCCTGTACACTTCTGTACATGTTTATGGGAAATACTATGGCTTGGACAATTCCATACTTGATCCAAGTTCTAGTCCAATACTCAAACCACAACACCATGCTGGCTTCATTTAGAAAAGACTAGAAATCCATTATGTACTTTCTTAAACAACTTTAAGCATATGATGGGTATATCTCTTGCCTTTTTCTCAAATGTTCCAGACCTTCAATTGCTCTTCTCTATTCGACATCTTCATTCTCCTTAGAATGCAGTGACCCAAACCAGACAAATTATTCCAGTGAAGGCCCAAACAGTGCCAAATAGAACAGCAGCCGTCATGAGTTTGGGGGATTATTCACACTTGGCCAGCCTCTGGGCATTAATGAACATTAATGAACATTAGTTGTTGGAGCAAAAATAAGTTCACTGGCTTTATGACAAGAGCTGAACATATTTATCAGAGTATCTTCCAGTTTGGTATTACAATTTACTGTTATTCATATAAAATCAACGATATATGGTTTATGAGGTAAACAAGCCAAAATAAAAATTTACACAGTTCCAGGGGAAACAGAGTATGCCAAAAGATAATCACCTGAAGGAGATTAGAAATGGTTGCTTACTTTTGATGGAGATCAATGTACCATATATACTTGACTATAAGTCAGCCTCATATATAAGTTGAGGGAAGATTTTGGGGCCAAAAGTATGGATTTTGATATAACCCGTGGATACGTTGAGGGTAAAACTTAGGGGTATGCAACAAAGGATATAAAGGACAAAGCAAAGAAAATAGATGCCAAAGAACTTACAAAATCCCAGCAGGCATAACTGTTTGTGCTCATACTAAAGAGTGGATGGATGAGAGAATGGTATGTGTGTGTGTGCGCGCGCGCGCGCGCGTGCGTGTGTTGGTGCTTCTAGGACAAATTACACTCTTGCCTATGATCGGGATTGTTCTTTTTTTCAAATAAGAGTTTAAATACAGTACTTACATTGACTCATGGATAAGACAACTCAGGTTTTTTGGGGTCAATTTTTGACTAAAATATTTAGACCTATACATTAGTATATACAGTATTTTTGGTCAGTAGCAAAATTTTTAAAGATTCTTAATAGTAGACTTTAAATCACCTATAGTATAGTATTTTGGTCTGACCTCTATGGAATAGTGTGTTCAGTTCTGGGCACCAAAGTTCAAGGAGGATTTTGACAAACTGGAACATGTTCAGAGGAGGGTGACCAAGATGATCAAAAGTCTGGAAACCAGTCACTATCAGAGGGTGCATCTACACTGGCCAGAATACTCTGGGCTGCTACTGGAGAATTCTGGTGCCAGATCTGCCCCAAGCTACTCCTTTATCTCTGCCCTCCGGAACAATGCTGGGTGTCCCACTGCCCACTGTATCTATATGTGCATCCCAATGCCCTCTGCCACTGGCACAAGTTGCTTCTTCTGAGATAAAGAATGAGGCACCCATTGTCAATCACATGGCTGGGCACCTTGCTGTGATCTCAGTGACAGCAACTTGCACCAGAAGTGGCAGCAGTGCTAGGCAGCACAGCAGAATGCACATGTAAACAGCAAGCCAACTTCACTCTGGAGTAAAATTTTGGAGTGGAGCAATTTTTAAAAACTTTCCTCTTGCTCTGGATTTCCCTGGTAAGTTTTTACAAATTTAATTTAAGGAAAGGATGGCCCAGATTTCATGAACTGGACTTTGCAAATGAATACAGTCCACACTCAAATCGAGGCTTTGGCCCTGCATCGTGTGGTCAGAGTGATGGGAAAATCTGTGTAAATGGCCCATGTTGACATGCCCCGGGATTGCTTAGGGTACTGAGTATGAAGAAGTTTGGAGAAGAGATAGAGCAATAACATAATGTATTTAAGTATCTGAAGAGATTGCATGTAAGTGATGGAAGATGAGTTTGCTTTCAGCTGCTGCAGAGATTATTACATGAAACAACAATGGATTCAAATTCAAATCTCAAAAAGTGATTCCACCTAAACATCAGGAAGGACTTCCTGGCAGTGAAAGCTGTTTGAAAATGGAATGGATTGTGGTGGACTTTACCTCTTTGGAGGTCTTTTAACAGATGGATGGTCATCTTTTGAGAGTGCTTTAGTTATGCATTCCTCTGTGGCAAGGAATACATGGCCATTGTTATCCCTTCCAGTTTTCTGATTCCATGTTCCTTTGAGTGGCCCTTAAGAACCTATTGAGGAATTTAACGTAAAGGGAGGCAGTTTGTTGAAGAAACAAACAAATATTAATAATAAAAAAATGAGATTTGAAAAGGGTTTCTTTTGCATCACAACTCTCCGAATACACAAAGGTGTGATGATGGAAGAGATGGAAACTTGAAGGTCTAAATTAAGTTTCAAAGCTCACTGTTATTGGGTTTGCATTTTGAACTTGATCAGTATTTTCCTATCTCCGTTTGTAGATGAAATTGTGAAATACCTATACTGCAAAAGGAGCCCCCAAAGGGCTAAAACAGAGCAAAATGCTTAAGTTTTCTTGGGTCCTTTTGAGTGCTCTTTTGGCCACACAATGAGGGCCAGTCTAATTTGGAACAGATTTAGAGAAAACTGTTTAAGCCTTCAACAGATGGCTGCATAATTAGTTCAGTTTCCCCAGATTCATTATATAAAGCAGACCAATGTTTGGGTCTGTTTGCATTTTGCAAGCGAGCAAAGTTGCAATACTTAAGCATCTGTGTCAGTTGAGGACTTAGCTGCAGCAACTCACTGAGGTCAAGAATCCTTAGTTAGTTAGGTCCCTTTACTTCTGCACAGGTTCGAGAGCATGAGGGACTCCCACAGCTAGAGACAAAACACTCAATGGGTTTCAATAACATTTCTACAGGATGAATCAGCAGATGGGCTTGTTCATGTTCAGGAACTGACTCATCACTGCCTTAGGGATTAAGGAAGGAATCTTTCTTCAGGACAGTGCTATAGAAATGAAAAGCCGGGAGGTATTTGCTTTCCTTAGTAGTGTGTGGTTTGGCTTGCTCGCATGAGTGATACGGCACTACTGCATATTCTCCAAGGTTTCATAGATGAAAACTTGGAAGCATGTGGCCAAGCAACATCAGAGTGTGATCAAAATATCAAAGTGATTAATCAGGGGAGTACAGAAGAACTAGGACAGGCTGCAGCTTTTTGCTTTTGCCGGAGTCTACAGGGAGGGGCAATACTCCTCTCCTTCCATCCTTCTGAGTTACTGATTTTTGCCCTTTGTACATCGTTTGCAGCAGCTGAGGACAAAGGGGAAAGTGGCAAGAGCAGAGAGAAACTGGAACGCTTTAAAAGCTGCTGAGAAAGTGGGATGGGAAAGAATGACTTTGCCTGTCAAATCAAGACAATTGAGGTTATTATGGAGGATATTTTCTACATTAGCACCAGTCCTTTGCATTTGTGATACGCTATGTGACACACATGGACTGATCTGTGGGTAAGACATATCTGTTTATGAATGGGGAGTTGTATGGGAGACGTTAATGCTTCTTTCTACCATCTACATTTCTCTCTGTGCTGTCCAGAAGGGTAACTCAACTGGGCCTCAGACAAGTTCAAATCTGCAGAATTTACTATGTGCTTAAAAAAAACCCACCTTGAGAGCAAAAGAGCTTTAGAATGAAAGTCTTCTGTGGCCAACAATTTAAGCAGCAGAACCGAACAGAGCTTAGTCCTTTCCTACAAAATCTACTCACCACAGCTGTCTTCTTCTCAAGGAGCCCTGGTGGCGCAGTGGTTAAATGCCTGTACTGCAGCCATTCACTCGAAACCACAAGGTTGCGAGTTCAAGACCAGCAAAAGGGCCCAAGCTCGACCCAGGCTTGCATCCTTCCGAGGTCGCTAAAATGAGTACCCAGACTGTTGGGGGCAAATTAGCTTACTTGCTGTTCACTGCTATGATCTTTGGAATAGCGGTATATAAATAAAAACAAAACAAAACAAAAAAAATATGACCATAGGGGAGGCAAGCGATTCCCCTCCTGCTACTGTTAAGACATCTAAAAGTCAGAAATCCTTGCTGATCTATTTCAGGTAATAGATATACCAGCAGATCACAATTACCTTCTGCACCATTTATTTTTGTATGTGTGTGTATGAGGTCATTAGTTTGTTGTTGAAAAACAACCTAGAGTCCCATGGCACTAACAAGTTTTGTTTGGCTCAAGGTTCATGAATTGCAGCCTAAGATAAATACAACTATTGGCCTTCTGCCCAAACGTTGTTTTTGGACTGCAACTAACAGAGAATTCCCCAACCCATGCTGGTTGGGGGATTCTGTGAACTATAATCCAAAGGGTAAATTTACCCTGGTTGGAGGTCCTCAAACTCTCCAACATTTCACCAACAGACATTGGGATGTGTGTGGCCAAAAAAACATCAGAATGTGCTCAAGATGGCAAAATTACTGAGCAAGAATAGACAAGAAAAATCATAAGAGATGGAAGAGACCTCAAGGGCCATCCAGTCCAGCCCCATTCTGCCATGCAGGAACACACAATCAAAGCAGCCCCAATAGATGGCCATCCAGTCTCTGTTTAAAAACCTCCAATGGAGGAGACTCCACCACACTCCAAGGGAGCATCTTCCACTGTCAAACAGCTCTTACTGTCAGGACATTCCTCCTAATGTTGAGGTGGAATCTCTTTTCCTGTAGTTTGAATCCATTGCCCTGGATATTAGAAGGCATTTCAGCAGCTTTTTTGCTCAGCTGAGTCAAGGCAAGAATCTGCTCTCTTCTCTCCCCACTGTGAAGTTAAGTCTGCTTTTGCACTCTGAACTCAGTTTGCAGCAGTGAAAGTCAGCCGATGACCAAGGGAGAAAGTAGGAGAGAAGCTGGGACATTTTTAAAAAGAGCTGAAAAAGCGGGACAACTGAGAATTAACTAGAAGTGGCTATGTTATCCCCCCTTCACATGAGAAGCGTCTAAAAGGGGGAACTTGGAAAGTAGGAACCAAAAATGTAGTTTCAGGAGAGGGTAACACTAAAGATGAAGGGACTGCACCTTTCTCTGTGAAGGACAGAGATCACGCACATTGATCCCATCTTCCTGTTTAAAAGGAAAGCAATATTCAGTGGTAAAACCTCTTTCTTCTATCTTGCCTGTCACTATAGACCATACAGCTCATAGTTCCATGTTCCAAGTCTCAAACAATCTGCTGTTTGTTTTTCTTGGCCCTGATTCAAAACCCAAGGACAAACTTTGCTGGAACCAAGCCCTGAGAATTCCTGTTAAGGTTGGTGGAAGGGTACCCTCTAGTGGCCCAAACCTTTCTTGTAATTCTTGTGAACCTTTCTTTAGCAAGAGTGGGAACTATTACAGAGGTATTTTATTAGCTGTAAAGAAAACTGTCTCTTAAAAGGCCCTTTCTAGATTCAGAAAAACCGCTGACCATTTGGGTTGCCCACCTGCAAACATATTCCAGCTAAGATCCATATTAAATTGTTGTGCCCCAAACAGGGAGCAGGAGAAGTTTGATTAAAGCAGAATAGAGTAGTACTTCCGATTCCCTTGATCTGCACACTGATGATGCAGCCTAGAATTGCACTGACAACTTAGGTCTGGAGGAGTTTCTTCTGTCTCCAGTGTACAGCCATTTCAAGCCTTCTCTTGAGGCCAGCCACCATCGAATACCTGGGTTTATCACATCTAAAAATTATCATCAGAACATTAGGAAAACATTAGGTATATGGAATTCTCAACATCTGGCAAAAGCAACATTGACACAAACTTAAAGTGGGACCATATTTACTGACATAGACCTTTATTTTGATAAAATTTGTAATTTTTTAAAAATCACTTGCTCCCAACTTTTCCCCATGCCTCAGAAAGTATGTTCTTGATCTTCATTTCTACATCTATTTACACCTTTAGCTATCACACAAAAGCTTAACCTATGTAGGAAATTGTCTTTCTGCTTGTGTACAACTTCACAAGCAATGAAATAACAACATGAAGCTTAAATGCAAATCTGTGAAATTTGTAACAGTAGACAACTGGCTGGGAGGGAGGAATAGGAGGAGTAAAATAGTAACATAGTTTACCAAAATTAATATCAGCAGCTACAAATTAGATTTACTAAGAACATCAACTGATTGAATTAAACAGTGTGTAAATGCTGGTGTGTAAAATGCCACACTGATTTAGCCTCCCCTGTTATGCTGCTATAACCTACATTATTTCATTTGCACTCTCACACACATTTGCTATCGTTGTGTAATTTGGTAATATGATAACCAGAGCGCTCACAATTGCTTGCAAATGTATATTTCAACCAAAACAAGGAGAAAGTCCTGTGAGGTGCTACTTGTCTATGGTTATTTGGGAAATCAAGAGCAGTATGTAACTTAAAAAAAAGAGACAAATTGATGGAGAAAACCTATTCACAGAGTATCTTTTCATAATGGCTAGGGGAAGCCAAATCAACCAAGATTAACAGAGAAGTACCCCCTGCCCTTAGAGCAGATTTTGCCAAAACTGCAAATGGGCTTGTTTTCAGATTACTTGAAGATTTAACTAAACTGTAGAAGGATACTTGATAGCTTTTTTGACAAACCATTTTTTGGAGGATGAGAACCTGACTAGCAGTTGGACAGAGGCATAACATCTTGGAGACTCATCATCAGTCACAGAAGACAATACAATGGACTACAGTGGGTCAATGCTCTGGCTCAATATGTCTCTATGTGTGTGGTTTATGCTTTTAAGTCATCTGTCGACTTATGACGGCCCCATGAATTTCACAGGGTTTCCTTAGAGGTGGCTTTGCCAGTTTCTTCCTCTGAAATACAGCCTACAGCACCTAGTATTAATTGATGGTCTCTCATCCAAGTACTAACCAGAGCTGACCCTGCTTAGTTTCCAAGATCAGACAGGCAGCATTATATAGATTTAGACTATCAAACTGTTTAAAGCATGGTTCAGCAGCAGAACTAGTAAAGATTTTAAAAGACAGCTGTGTTTGTCACTTTCAGCATTTACTTCACAGAGATAGTACATTTTGAACTCCCAGATACACAACAGGGCTTCAAATTCTACAAATGATTAGTTTTTCTTGCCTTAAAGTGGGAGAAGGAAACGCACAGGCAGGCCCTCCAGATGTTACTGGACTACAGTTCCCAGTAGTCCCTACCAATGGCCAATCTGGTTAAGGCTGCTGGGATTCGCAGTCCAACAATATCTGAACTGCTGCTGGATTCCCCACCTTAAAAGCCTCAGATGGCACAAGATGAAATGGGACACGATACATGCAACACCCAGGTTGCAGTTAGCCCCAGAAGGACCATAACAGCAAATTTTATCAAGCTTCTGGCAGATTGTAGTACATTACTGCTGTAGTTATTCACAGCTCGGGCTCACCTTTTGTACACTACAGAGCAGGATTTGAAAGACCCTTGAAACATTATCTACTCCTAAATAGGACAATACTAACCTGTCTCTGAAAGATAAGGAAGACCATGTCAAACAGACACACATTTCAAGGCTGAATCAAAACAGACAACCCCAAAGGAAAATGAAAATGGTCTGAAAATGATTTTAACCTTGTAGGGAATATTTGGTATTTCTTGCCAATATTTCAGCTGGGAGGAAAACTCCAGAATTTCCCCCAAAACCAGTATTCTTCCTGCTCCAAATTCTAAGGCTATAAATAAAACAAAACAAAAATCCCCTAGCCTCTTTAGGGAAAGGATTCAGTTTGATGTCATGTCGATTAGTCAAACATATCTTAGTGTACTAACAAACAAATATATATTTGTGTAAGGTGGTTTAAGGAAAGATTGATTTGGATGCAATTGCCTTTGTTTGAGCTATAAAGCACTAACCAAAAGGTTTCTTACCCTTTTGTTGTAGCAGATGTTCCTACTCACCAATGGAAAAGACAATGCACCTAGCTTTTTAAAGCTTATTAAGTGAATATAGTTTCTGGACACCCTAAAAAACAGAACCACTCTACAAGAGAACTAGGTGCTACTGCCTCTAATTATAACTGCCTACTGCCAACATTATGTCCTCTGTTCGACAATAAAGATATACTGTATTTGATGGATGTTAAAGAACAGACACCTACTTTTCCTTCCCTTATGCTGCTCTTCCTGGCCATTTCACATTTAGAGAATGTTACCAAAACTGGATGGGCCCAAGCAAGTTTTTAGGTGACCAACTCGAAAGCAAAAATAGAGTTTTGCAGTATAACACCCTGTGTTTAGATTTCTTTTTGTTGGAACCTCATACAGCATCTTTCTCCAACTCAGATCAAACAGATATCCTGATTAGTCTCTTTGGGATACCTCCCTGATTCTCTGGGATTAGAATCCTTCCTTGCAAAGAATGGACCAGCCTAAACTCATTCCATAAGAGACAAAAAAGAGCTTTAACTGGGCTTAGTGATCCTATACTCTTTTGTCGAGACACTGAACTTTTCTCTGGGATTTTTAAAAGCACATGGACTCACTGAAATAGATAAAATAATCTTACCGCTTTCCACATTTCAGGTGAAATTATTTATTCCTGAATACTTTCTGGAAGTGTCACTTGGCAAAAAAAAAGGGGGGGATCCACAGATACCTCAACAAAGGTTTTTTGGGTTTTTTCCCCTTTTAATCAATGAAACATTCATTTCAATAAGGAGTTGAAGGTTTTGCTGCCAGCCTGGCCCCACCCCAACCCCTCCCACCAGGAAGTTCTGCTGTAGGACAAAACTGGAGCACACAAACCAAGGGAAGGAATCTGAAAAATGCTATCACGTTTTTTTAGGTACACGGCAGCCACCTCCCCAGACGAGCTCACCACAACCACCACGTGTGGTCACATCAATAGGCAAGCAAGTGGCATACAGCTCTCAAGCCCTACTAGGTGTTTTATTGTCCTGCCTACCCTTCTTGCTTTATGCTGACAAATACCTTATTTCTCTCTATAATAAAGCAGGTAATATTTCAGAGGGTCAGGCAGGGGCAGGCTCAAGACCTTTTCCCTCAGCAGGTTTACAGGAGGCTCGGGCTTCAGTTCAGGGATGTTTTTTTCCACCTCTTCCCTGCTCTCCTCCTCCAATTCCTCACAATTGTTATCATCAGAGGGGTTTGAAATCCGGCTAGCAAAGACCTCTTTGTCCAAGAAGACAATGGTTTCCATGCGACGGCGCCGGACACGGCGCCTCTTAAACCGGGGTGGGTTCCTGAGGCTGTTCCCATTTCTGCCTGCCATTTCCTGATGGATCAGCTTTTTTATGGTGCTGCGGATGGTGATGCGGGCAAGGTCTTGAAGGCTGCGAACCATCACAGGGGCTGAAAAGGTAAAAGCAAAAAGTGGGACAAGTACATCCTTGGCTGACACAGAGAAAAACAGATACTTGTTCACATTGCAATCAGAAAAAAAGGGGGGGGGAGGCAGCTAGTCTAAGAGAGAATAACACCTTGCCAAGAAGTTTGTCAGGAAAAATGAGGTATACGCTTCACGCAAAGGCAAACAGGTGGTTAATCTCTGGGCCACCTTCCATTTCATTCTTAAGCAAGGCAGGTCACAGCAACATCTACTGTGTAATCAAGGCTATGTTATGTGACAGACACAACTGATGTGAGTCCCATGGCAGGCAACTAGCACTGTAGATAGGGTCACCATGTCCTGCCCCCCGGCAGGACAATCCCGCTTTTCAACCAGGGGGGGGTGCCCCATCCCAGTTCATTCCTGGACCTGGGATTGCCCTGGGTCCACTGCAACTGCTGGCACCGGCGGTGGCTGTGCTGGCTGTTGCGCCTTGTGCACGGCCGCTCCTGTGGCCTTTGCGCTGTGTTGTACGCAGCACGCGCAGCACAGTCACAGTCGCCGCCGCCGCCACCACCACCGTGGCCTTTGGCACAGACCAGCAGCTTCCTGCAGGCCTGTGCGCAGGGCTAAATAGGAGGAGTTTCTCCTCCTGGGGCTGGCTGGCCAATGGCTGCTGGCAGGGGGCGGGCTGTTGGAGCTCCAGTCTGCCCCCATTGGCGAGCCAGCCTCAAGAGGAGGAGCTCCTCCTCTGGTCCCCACGTGGGCTGGCCAAGGCCCAAGGAGGAGGAGGAAGGGAGGGAGAAGGAAGGAGGGAGGGAGGAGGAGGTAGCAGGAGGAGGAAGGAGGAAGAAGAAGAGTAGCAGGAGGAGGAAGGAGGAGGAGGAAGAAGAAGAGTAGCAGGAGGAGGAAGAAGAGTAGCAGCAGGAGGAGGAGGATTTCCATTCCATTTGTACAGGGCTGCTTTGTTTTAACAACGATAGTGGTGATAATGATGATGATATCAGTCAGTTTCTGAGGCATGCACTCACTGTTTCTGAAGGTGAGAGAGTATGACTTTCCAAAGTGCATTTCTATGTATTTTCGGTGCTTTTAATGCTAAAAGGTCTGCCTTCTTTTAACAATGATAGTGATGATGATGGTGATATTGATATCAGCAAGCCTCTGAGGTATGGCCAATTTAAGTTGCTCTTATTTTTATAAACTCATGCGCAGTGAAGAAAAACCAAAGTACCTTGACCAAGTACACACTTCTGAGAAGTATAGTTGGTGCAAGACACCTGAAACCGAGGGCAAATCCACTTCTTGTTAAACCACCTTGACATGTTCAATATGCATAGCCATGTGAACCCATGTTCAGTGTGAAACCCAAAGAGTTTGGTTATGCAATAAGCCTCTGAAATATGCATGAGGCAATGTTAAAATAAAGCCATGTTCAATGCCCAAATGTGCTGTTTGGAATTGGGGGGGGGGTTGGCCAGAAAGGGAAGTACATTTCTGTCATCTGTCTAGGAATAATGCCAAAATGTCCTCCATTTTGATCATGCCGAAGAAACATGCATCTATATTAACATTTTTAAAAATCATCAATTTTTTGTGTGTCCTCCATTTTAAAAATGTGTCCTACATCTGTCCCAGTTTGGAGGTCCTGACTTATGGCAACACTGACTGTAGATAACAGCAAAAAATTACTGGCTTTGAGGAATTTCTTATTACGCCTCCCATGGACCATCCCAAAGATTGTGGCAATGAAAAATAGAGCAGTTATCTGTAAAAGTGGCCAACTTACGCAAGTGAACAAGTTTTGACTTTCCTGAATCTGCATGGTTGGGCTGGATCAGAGGAGCAAAGGAAACAGCCAAGATCTTCTTAGTCTCCCAAGCTGAAGGGCCAGTTCGAGTTATCTTAGTCAGCTGTGTTTAAGGAACAAAAACAGAACGTGAAGCACTGCATGCCACGGAGGACAGCAGGAATAATAGTATCCACTGTTAGCTTTAAAAGGTCAACCTTTTCTTTTTTTACCACACAACTTTGGAAATAGTAACTTTAATCTTAGAATCATAGAAGCATAGCTCTACATAAATCTTGTAAACAAAGACCTATTGGTTGGTAGAGATTGTTATTGCTTTACAAAAAACTTGTCACAAAGCAGCAGAAAAAGGAGGGGACAAAGTCTGTAGGTCAGCTGTAGTAAATGGACAACTCCACAGTAAATGAACAGTGTAGACAAAACTTAAAAACAGCCATCAGGAAAGGGCTGCCCAATATAGAAATAACGTAGTAATTTTGCAGTCACCTTGAGCTGTTTGCGATACCTTCGATTAGTGTTAATAAAACAGAAAAAACCCCAGTACACACTAGGGGGGAAACCCTGGTCTATTGGAGTACAAGACTGTATACAAAGAACATAAAACCCCGAGAAAATAAGAGGAGAAAAATCAACTAGCAGGGTATAGCCTATGAATGCTTCTGTACTATTTAAATTTGTTTTTTTTTCAACACTATTCCTTTAAATAAGTAATTCTCATCTACTAAAATGATACTTAAATAATTAAGTACACATTAATATATATAAATAAGACTTTAAACAATTATAACCCCCAGCTAACATGGCTAAATTTTATGCAAGCAGTTAATGTTGAATAGTGCACTAGTGGAAGCTCTGTAAAATCTCAGACAAGCTGGTAATGAACAGGGTGGCTCCAGTCCCTCTCTCCTAGGCCAGTGGTTCCCACACTTACCACTATGATCCCCTTTACATCTGTACATGCAGACATTACACTCCCATGCTTGATTTAGCATATAAATAATAATAATAATAATAATAATAATTATTTTTATTTATATCTCCTGCTTCTCCCTTCGGATTAAATATTTTCTTTGTTTAGTGTGTGTATTCTTGTTTGCACATTCATATTTTAACATTTTATAAGGAAATAACAGCATTTGAATTTGAACAGTTTTATTTAAATAAATTCAATACTTAACACATGTGTAAATTTTACACACACTGTTTCACACACAATCATTCTCAGCTGTTTTTCCTTTGCCTCTGAGGGTGCCCAGCCAGAGCCAGGTGAGACCAAGAGGTGTTGCTAGTCTCCTCCTCCCCCAGGGACCATCATAGGTATTGCTTCTCCTTCAGCTGCTGTGCATCTAGGGCCCATTGGACTGAGCAGGTGTGTTGGCTGAAGCTCCAGCAGCATCTTGACCTGAGAACTAGGGCACTAATGGGACAGGTGAAGAAGTGGAAGCTCCACTAGAGGCCATAATCCAGCAAGCTTTCTCCTTCTCCTCCTTCTGGCAGAGATGGCTGCTCCAAATGCTTTCCTTGCCTTTCTCATCCCCTCCAGGACAGACAAATCTGGGAAGAGGAGGAGCTGGGGATCAGACTCTCCAAGCTGGGGGGAGGGGGGAACCAGAGCTTCCAGGTCTCATGCCCCTCTTGAGCAACTTTCACTCCTCTCGTCCCATTCCACAGTTTGAGAACCACTGTCCTAGGCCCTTTGCTTTGTTGTTAAATATTTTCAACTCAGTTACCAGAGCTGCTACAAACTTTTCCTCTTTTCAGGAAACAACAGTTTTCATGCCTAGAACAGTTGTTTTGCTTTCTCGATGGAAAAGCCAACTTTTTCAAGATGGTGCCACTTTAAAATATCTGTCTGTCTGTCTGTTTCTGGCACCATCTTCAGTTTGACTTTATTACCTTCCACTTCAGTGTATGTCACAGATTTTCTTCATTTACACACACATCTGCACCTTCGAACAGCACAGAATGTGCTCGTGGAAGCTCATGCCACAAAAGATCTAAGCCTTCATGTTTTTACAGCACTGT
This sequence comes from Sceloporus undulatus, assembly GCF_019175285.1. Taxonomy (NCBI): domain Eukaryota; kingdom Metazoa; phylum Chordata; class Lepidosauria; order Squamata; family Phrynosomatidae; genus Sceloporus; species Sceloporus undulatus. The sequence goes on along the minus strand of NC_056525.1, from coordinate 9,278,182 downwards.
TTGAGTTTACAGAGTATTTCAAGACTTGAAGCAAAATTACAGGCAAAAGTACCCCAGTCCCACAAAGCTGACCTTTTCCTCCAGTGGCATGACGAGAATTCCACCAATTTTCAGCAAGTTCTTCATATAATCTTCATGCTCTCTCTGGACCCCAGCACCGCAGTACACACGGTCATATTGAGAGCAATCTGGGGAAATCTCCAAGCAATTGCCAGTGACGAAGGATGGCTCACAGAATTCAAACCTCAGAAGAAAAAAGGCTGCTTGTGCATGGTTTTGCATGGCTGCATAAATATTCAGCAGGTGGAGTATTTCCCAACACATAAAAGATCTTATCACAATACACTGTTATAGCACCTTTGAGACTGAAAGATGCTTTAGCATAAACTTTCATAGACTTGGTCTACTTTCTCAGATCGGTTAAGTAGACCAAATCTGCAAAAGCTTATGCTACTTCTTTTATACAGGTGCTACAAGATACTTTCTACATTGATATTCTAGACTAACATGGTTATGTCTCTGAATTCTATATTTCACTTTAACCAGGGGTCGGCAACCTGCGGCCCGGATTCGGCCCGCCAAGGCCTTCCTGCCGGCCCCTGCGCAGTCCTGCCACCGATTTCCCCGTTTTCGCCCCGCTCCGGCCGCCATTTTGTTTTTCAAAATGGCGGCCGAAGTCTCGCAGGCCCTCAGCATCCCCAGGGTCACGCAAGTCTTCGGCCGCCATTTTGAAAAACAAAATGGCGGCACCCATCTAGGAGGCCCGGTGCAGCCCCTGGAGCACTCCAACAGGGCTCCAGGGGCTGCAGCAGGCCTGCAGCAGGCTCCACCTTGCCCTCCGCCCTCCTCCTCCTCCTCCCTAAGAGCAGGGAAAGGAGGAGAGGCAGAAGGAAGGAGTACAGAGCGAGGGAGAAAGGGAGCCAGGGAGCCAGAGCAGCAGCTGGAGCCACAGCAAGGCGAGAGGTTGGTTCATTGGGGGAGGGGGTTAGCTGGGTGTTCTTTGTGCAAACTTCCCTCTCAGCACCCTGTGGCTTCTCTGGGTTGAAACTGTGTGCATGCTTGCTGCAGTTTATTTTCAATTGCATTTTAGTAATTTCCTTGCTTGTAACTTTATTAGTATTATTATTATTACTACTTGCCCTGGGTGTTCTTTCTGCAAAATGCTCTCTCAATGAGAAGGAGGAGGAGGAGGAGGAGGAGAAAGAGGGGGAGGAGGTGGAAAGGTGAGTCATTTCAGGTCTGCCTTGGGTTTTTTCCATTAATTTAAAAAAATACATAACACTTATTTTTGTTTTTTATTTCATTATTTTTATTATTGCTTTTTATTGTATTTCATTATTTTTATTATTGCTTTTTATTTCATTTCATTATTATTTATGAAGGTGAGACAGTGTGACTTTCCAAAGTGCTGTAACAAAGGTCTGCTGTAACAATGATAGTGGTGGTAGTGGTGATGATGATGATAATGATGCTTCGGTGGAAGCTCCACCCCAGTGTGTGGCTCCGCCCCAGAAGGTGGAAGCTCTACCCCCGGCATGTGGCTCCGCCCCTGGAGGGTGGAAGCTCCACCCCCCGGCTTCGGCCCCCCCAGTTGTCTGAGTGACAGCAACCTGGCCCCCAACTCAAAAAGGTTGCCTACCCCTGACTTTAACTGTCATGGCAACATCCTGGATCCTGGGATTTGGGGTTTAAGAAAAGGCGTTTAGAATTGACAGCCAGAGGACTTTTTAGCCTCAATAAACCACAAACCCCAGAATTCTATGTGATGTTGCCATGGCAATTAAAGTGGAATACAGTGCTATATCTAAATCAATATTTATATCTATAGATATATAGATACTGTGGGACTTAGTATCTCCTGGGGTTTGCTTTCAGGATCCCCTGTGAATACACCAATCCGTGAAAGCTCAAGTCCCATTAAATACAATGGCATAGTAAAATTGTGTCTCTTATATATTATGGGGAAATCATGGTTTGCTTATTATTATTATTATTATTATTATTATTATTATTATTATTAACCTTTATTTATAAAGCGCTGTAAATTTACACAGCTTATTGGAATTTATATATTTTTGGAATATTTTCAAGCCATGGATAAAAAATCCATGGATATGGAGGGCTGACTGTATATATATTGCCCCAGGGGAAGGCAATGGCAAACCTCCTCTGAATAAATCTTGCCAAGAAAACCCTATAACAGGTTCACCTTAGGTTTGCAGTAAGTCGGAAACGAATTGAAGGCACAGCATCAACAAAGAATAGTGCTATAACAGTGTAGTGTGATAAGATTCAAAGACTGGACAAAACAGAGTCACACAACCACACCCTTTATTTTGAGGCAAGTAAATTATATGGTTCATGGAATTTTAATTACATATCTCAAAATGCTGAACCTTTAATAAATTTTGCCTCCTGGGACACATATGCACTCAAAAACTATTAAAACCTCTCCCAGAGAAGCTTGACAAGTATTTTCCAAGGCAATTAGAGGGAAAAAGGATAAAATCTAGAATTGTCTGCTGACTGGCAGCAGTTCCCCCACCTCGCTAGGAGAAATCATGCCCTGGACAACACACTTCCTATCATGTATACTGGAGATACCATCCACTGAACCACCTGCATCCATTTCACAGCCACTGGATGACTGACTCTTTCCCTCCTTCTCACAGGGACCCATTTCACTGTTTTTCTTGGAAAAGCTGCCCCAACAGTAAAATATGTTTTGGTCTGCTGTGAGGATATCCCTCACCTCCTAAAATGGTCATTGAAATGCTAATGTTGATTTTTTTTTTATTTCTTGAGGGATAAGGAAGTTCAAGATTTACTGTATATATAAGTAAAATATGTGTAAGTCTAGAAATTTTAGTCAAAAAACTGACCCCCCAAAACCCTGAGTCGACTCATCCAGGGGTCAACGTAACTACTGTACTTTAACTCATAAAAAGGGAATCATACTCTAATGAAAGGCAAGAGTGTAATCTGTCCTGGAAGCACTGACCCCTCCTTTACTGTCTCATCCATCCAGCCTTTAGTCTGAGCACAAACAGTTATGCCTGTTGGCATTTTGTAAGGGGTTTTTTTTGGCATTGTTTTCCTTCCCTTCATCCTTTATACCCTTTATTCCATGCAACTAAGTTTTCCCTTGACTTATCTATGGGTCATATCAAAATCCATAGGTTTGGCCCCAAAATCTGCCCTCAACTTATACATGAGGTCAATTTATAATTGAGTATATACAGTGCATGCAGTAGAGAAGGAGATGATATGGCCCACCAGATGTGATTGAGTTCCAAGTCCTTGTGGTTCTACCCAACGTAGCCAGTTATCAAGAGAGTTTGGACTCCAACAGCATCTGAAGGACTGTAAGTTGCATATTCCTGTTATAAAGCCCCTCAGAGTACCATCACAGCAGCATTTTTGGAATCTGTCCATTTCTTATTTACCATAAACAAACAAATTAAAGCTTCTAGAGTAAAGTGAATGAGTTGCTTTGGTTTGGGGTAAGAGAGGAAGTGTCAGTGGCCAAGGGCCCTTTAACACTGCAGTTATAGTATTATGATTCCACCTGAATTGCTGTAGCAACATTCTACAGAATCCTAGGATTTGCCATTTAGAGAGGGGTCCAAGAACAAATCAAGCCTTCACCATTCTGAGAAACCCATGTTTACTTTTTTGTGATTCCCTTCTAAATGTTCAAACTGTCTGTTTAATGAGCTACTCTAAAAATTTTCCCTGGTACTCTCTAGCTGCTCTAGAATTTTTCCTGGTCAGACTAACTGGGAAATAATTATTGGGTTCCCCTTTTGGCAGATTTGCCCTTCTCCAGTCTGCTGGGACTTCTCCTGTTCTCCAGTTCTCAAAGAATATTGTTGAAGTTGACTTGACAGCAGTTAACAACAACAATTCAGAATCACAGAAGCTTAGAGGTGAAAGGTAGGTCACCTAGTCCAACCTCCCAAGCTCTCACAAAAGATGCCCATCCAACCTCTATTTAAGGACTTCCAAAGGTGAGTACCCCCCACCCACCCAATGAGGTAGTCCATTCCATTGCCAAACAGTTCTTATAGTCAAGATGTTCTTCCTGATGTTTAATCTTTTTTAAAAAATTATTTGAATCCATTTGTTTGTGTTCTGTTTTCTCAAGGAGCAGAAAACATGCTGGGTATAATTTCTACATGATATTCCTTCAGATATTTAAAGATGGCTACCATGTCACCTCTTAAGTTATCTCTTTCTCGAAGCTTGACATACCCAGCTCCCTAAGTCATTCCTCATAAGGCTTGGTTTACAGACTTTTGATCATCTTGGTCACCCTTCTGTAGACAAGAATTGTTAACAATTCTCATCAAAGTGCTAAACCGCCTCACCAAATTCTGAACCCAATAATTCCAAAGGATGTTGCCATTTCAGACAAAGTGGAATTATAGAGCTATAACTGTGTTGTATGTAACAGTGGCGTCACCAGGGTTGGTGTCACCTAGTGCGATAATTCATGGGTGTCACCACTCCCACCCATACCACCCCATACAAAATCCTTAGTAATGTTTTTGTACTAATATTACTCATAAATCACCATTCCCATATATCATAAATGTAACAGCAATAGTAGTGAAATAAACAACTAGGAATATTAGCATTATATCTTTAAATTACAATATCATACACACAGCCTTGTTGTATTTACATATACAGTGCACTCGTGTCATATGCGGAAGAAACAATGGCGTGTGCGGCCATGGTGCGTGTGCCATGTGTCATACATGAGCCTGATTACATCCAATGGGGCTCGAGCATACATGCTATTTGCCTTACATGGGGAGAGGGGGCAGAACAGATCCCCCGCATAAGACAAAGGCACACTGTACAAAGTTTCATGTGATTAAAGTGAACATTTGGAAAGATGTGATGTTTTTAGGGAAAATTTAAAAAGAATAATTAAAAATTATTTTTTAAAAAAAGTAAAATATATTTTTAAAATATTAAATTTTAGTTTTAAAAATAATTTTTTTTAAGTTTAATAATAATTGTTAAAATTTTAAATTTAAAATATTTTAAATTTGAATGTGTGTGTGTGTGTGTGTGTGTGTATATATATATATATATATATATATATATATATAAAACTAGGGCCTCTCCTTTCTCTTCCCACTAAGCCTCACCCCACTCTTCAATGTTTTAAAGGGACACTGGTGTACACCATAGCCTGTTTCTGCCAAAAGGCAGATGTTTGGGGAACAGTGGTCTCACTCCCTTAGGGTGTTTACCTGATGTGCCCACCCCACCCAGTGACACCCCTGGTACGAAAGTTAACAGTTTAACAGCAGAAGAAATTACTGTTATCTTCCAGTTTTCCAGCAGTAACATCACACAAGTGAAACAGTTGCCCTGAATTCATTTTATGTTACAACTGATGGTTACCATCCAAAGTGATACATCTGTCCTGGAAGTCAATTTCAGTGCAAATAAAACATGTCCTCTGATCTTACTTGTCAAAGCTGTCACTTGTTCTGATGAAGAAGTCCAGTTTCTGCTTTGCATATTCTATAACATCGGAGTGAAGCTCCACACCATGATTAACACCAAACGGACCTGAATATTTGAGAAATGCAAAGAAAAAAACATTTCAAAGGTAATAAGATGAAGAACAAGTTCAAAATGTTTATCTCAGCATCAGAAAGGATCTAAGAAGAGTCACCGCAGATTGCTGCTTCAGTGCCGCATTAAAATGGAGATACAAGTTGAATCTTTCTAGAGAGTTTTACTTACTATCACAGTCACATTAAATGTGAAATATAACAGGAAGAAGAAGAGGTCTATTCTAACAAAGTCTCTGAAGAATCCACTTTAAAAGTGACAAGCCGGGAAGGAATGTGAGAAAATTGCACCCAGAGGAAAATCACAAAGGAAGTGCAAGATAGTACACCTGACAGATGGTCAATAGGTGAATACAAGCAAATGCTTGCCTACAATGCTAACAGATGCTAGGGGTGGAGTGAAAATGGTACTCGTAGTCCTTATGATTAATGACACCAGTGATAGGCATGGATGGCAGCAAAAATGTTCTCAAATCTATAGAACCTGGGAACTGCTCCAGAACTATCATGTGAATCCAAAAGAGCTACGACTGTTGGCACTGTTTTAGATACATTCATTCCAGTTAGCAGTTGAATGCATGGCCACATTTCAATTATGCACAAACAAAAAACGAACAAGAGCCAGTGTACTATAGTGGTGACAGTGGACTCAAGTTGGGGTGACTTAAGTTGAAATTGATCATTCAAAAATGTACTAAGAAACCTTGGTCAGACTTGTGAAGTCGAAGGCTTTCATGGCCTGCATCCTTAGTTTTTTGTGGGATTTTTGGGCTATGTGGCCATGTTCTAGAAGAGTTTATCCCATAACTCTTCTAGAACATGGCCACATAGCCCAAAAAACCCACAAAAAACTTTGGTCAGACTCTTGATTTTCTTTCTTACTAGCCCTATTTTATAAGGATGCAATGAAGATAAAGGGAAAAGCATAACACACTCTTAGCACCTTTGAGAAAGTGTGGGCTAAACTTTAAATACATATGTAAAACCTAATGAAGTGATGGACTGTAGGTCAAGAAAGCTTTAAGAAGAAACTGTTGAAGAAAAGTCTGTTCTTGAAAACATAGCTGCTGGATGAAATACTGTTCATTTATAGTTTCACTTTTGATTTAGTTTGTTGTTAACAGCTCTAAAATGTGCTGCAAATTTTGTTTAAAGTTGTAAAGGAGGATAGAAATGCTTTAAGTAATAATAAACATTCATTCCCTCCACGTCCTCCCAACAAAACAGAACCAGAAGTCAGGCAACCATCGGGAGTACTTCCTGGTTTAAATTCTCAAGTGGGTCTCAGCCTCTGAAACTGCATACAAGTATTATTATAACACTTTTGGAAAACTGATGCTTTTCCAGAGCAGAGCTTGGAGTTGTTTCCCCAAGCTTTGCTGCAGACACATAACCAACTACAGCTCATTGAGAGTTGCATTTATTCCAAGCCATACAACCTCTCCTTATACAGGACATTCTTTGATTTGCAGAACGAGTACTAATCACAGGATAGATCATGGTTGTGGTGAAATGCATAATATGAATAACATGGCATATGTCTGGTGTATTGTCAGTATTGAGAAGAGTATGTTTTGGTGCAATAAAGAAAGAATTTTTGATTCACGTGGCCAATTTGGCCAATAAGAAAGCTCACTTACCTAAGATAAGCCCAACCATGGAACTCAGATAGCCTGTGCCACTTCCCAGGTTCAAGAAGGAAAGCCCCGGCTGCAGATCTAGAGCTTCCATTACCTCTGAGTAGATGCAGGGAGCAGAGAGGTGAATGTTTCCATGTTTCCAAGCCAAGTCTTTGTAAGCATTGTCCTTGAACTCTTCAAGGTAATAGTCTGCTCTATCGACAGCCCGGAAGGCCTGCTCTACCAGCTCTGTCCGGATGTACTGAGCCTCTTTTAGATTGTCAATCAACTCATCATTGTCCTCTCCTGCACTCACAGCACCTCCCATTGTTCACAGATGCAAAAATTAACTTTGGATAGCTGAAGGAGGAGGGAAGAGGGAATAAAATAAACATTACTGGTTGAAAGAAATAAGAAGACATTAGCTGCATGTATGGCACATTCTATACATAAAAAGAAATAGACTCAAAAGGATTTTTCTATATGTAGAGATTGCCAGTTACAGTCACAGGTCTCTTTTGTTGTTTAGAGATTTTCCCTTCACATGTATATTCATTAGTACAATGAAACAACCTTTGAAATAACATACCAATGATCATTCCTGACAAACATGTTCTACTGCATTGTCAGCTGTTCTCTTTAGATGCTTTTGGATATGGAAACATGGATTCTAGTTGACAGTTATATATTGCATTTTTCCAAACACAGAGAAGCATGTTCAATTTTGGCCAACATTCAAAGTAAAAAAGCACTATTTGCCTCCATCAATATTACATTGAACAACTCTGAAAATACCCCCTTAAACAAGCAGCGGAGAACCTCAGGCCAAATGGTCAAATCAGATTGAGTCTTCTGGACTGTAAGGCTTCTGATATGGTAACTAATAATTTGCCTTCAGCTTGGGGTTTTTTTTTTTTTTTTGGTCTAACTGACTTCTTGTTGGTTTTATTGGTTAAGAACAATAAAAAGGGCTTTTTTGGATATGTCCGCAACAAAAGGAAGAAGAAGGAAACGGTAGGGCCACTGCATGGAGAAGATGGCAAAATGCTAACAGAAGACAGAGAAAAGGCAGAATTACTCAACACCTTCTTTGCCTCAGTCTTCTCAGAAAAGGCAAAGGGTGCTCAACCTGAGGATAATGGAGCAGAGGACAGAATAGGGGAATTTCAGCACAGAATAAGTAAAGAGATAGTAGAGGAACACCTTATTAATCTAAATGAATTTAAGTCTCCGGGACCAGATGAACTCCATCCAAGGGTATTAAAAGAACTGGCAAATGGAATATCGGAGCCATTGGCAATAATCTTTGAAAACTCCTGCAAAACAGGAGAGATCCTTGCAGACTGGAGGAGGGCAAACGTTGTCCCCATCTTCAAAAAGGGGAAAAAAGAGGATCCCAACAATTATCGTCCAGTTAGTCTGACATCAGTACTAGGAAAGATTCTGGAGCAGATCATTAAACAGAGAGTCTGTGAACATCTAGAAGGCAATGCCATAATCACAAAAAGTCAACATGGGTTTCAGAGAAACAAGTCATGCCAGACAAACCTAATCTCTTTCTTTGATAAAATTACCAGCTTGGTAGATGAAGGGAATGCTGTGGATATAGTATATCTTGATTTCACTAAGGCCTTTGACAAGGTTCCCCATGACATTCTTGCAAACAAGCTTGTAAAATGTGGGCTAGACAAAGGAACTGTTACATGGATCTGTAATTGGTTGACCGGCCGAACCCAAAGGGTGCTCAACAATGGCTCCTTTTCATCCTGGAGAGAAGTGACCAGTGGGGTCCCATAGGGCTCTGTCCTGGGCCCAGTGCTATTCAACATCTTTATCAATGACCTGGATGACAGAATTGGGAGCATACTTATCAAATTTGCAGATGATACCAAATTAGGGGGAATAGCTAATACCCCAGAGGACAGGATCAAGATTCAAAATGACCTGAATAGACTAGAAAGCTGGGCCAAAGTTAACAAAATGAAATTCAACACGGAGAAATGTAAGGTATTGCACTTAGGGCAGAAAAAATAAAATGCACAGATATAGGATGGGTGACACCTGGCTGAATGAAACTACGTGTGAAAGGGATCTAGGAGTCCAAGTAGACCACAAGTTGAACATGAGTCAACAGTGTGATGCGGCAGCTAAAAAGGCCAATGCTATTTTAGGCTGCATCAATAGAAGTATAGTGTCTAGATCAAGAGAAGTAATAGTGCCACTGTATTCTGCTTTGGTCAGGCCCCACCTAGAATATTGTGTCCAGTTCTGGGCGCCACAATTCAGAAAAGACATTGAGAAACTGGAGCGTGTCCAAAGGAGGGCGACAAAACTGGTGAAGGGTCTGGAAACCATGCCCTATGAGGAACGACTTAGGGAGCTGGGGATGTTTAGCCTGGAGAAAAGAAGGTTAAGAGGTGATATGATCGCCCTGTTTAAATATTTGAAAGGATGTCATATTGAAGAGGGAGCAAGCTTGTTTTCTGCTGCTCCAGAGAACAGGACCCAGAACAATGGATGCAAGCTACAGGAAAAGAGATTCCATCTGAACATTAGGAAGAACTTCCTGGCAGTAAGGGCTGTTCAACAGTGGAGTGCACTCCCTCGGAGGGTGATAGAGTCTCCTTCCTTGGAGGTCTTTAAACAGAGGCTGGATGGCCATCTGTCGGGGATGCTTTGATTTGGATTTCCTGCATGGCAGGGGGTTGGACTGGATGGCTCTAGTGGTCTCTTCCAACTCTACGATTCTATGATTCTAAGTGCCACTGGGGATCAAGGAGGAGTCCTAAGAGATCTAGCTACTGAGCTTAGAAGTTAGGAATGGTGGGTGAACCTTGTGAACAAGAAGATCCAATCTGATTAGAAAGTGTATTTCTGTTAGCTGGGGAACCCTTGCTTCAAATTAGAGAGAAGAAAGAAAAAAATGCTTTTGTTCTGTATTCTCTTTTATATCATTCCAGTGGTGTTTGCTGGAGGGAAAACTGTGATTCAGGGCCCCCTACCAAGTGACATGGACTCCCACATAAGCCTTCCTTGGCATTTAAGGAGACATTCTTTAGAGATAATCAGGATCCACGAAGACTTGACATGTACGTAGGAAGATGCAAGACAGATAGTGGTAGTGAAAACAAGAGAAAATATGTGTAAGCCTTTCGCAGTTGTGAATGCATGCATGTTTTATATATAAATACAGTGTCTGATGGACCAAAATGGATAGGCATGTTTGTCTTGGTCAATCACCTGGCCAAATGGGAAATAGAAATTAGGCCTAAATGTTAAAGGTAGAAGAAAAAAAAACTTCCCCCCTAAACCCTAGGTGTGCTTAAAAGAGCTCCATGGATCTCAGTTTTAGAATCAACTGAAAATTTCAGCCTTTGATAAGGAAAGAAAAAACAATTAGAAAGTGATGATACATTGACTTTAAGCAAGGCATTGCTATGAAGTCTAACACATGATAACCACAGTAACCTCAGGAGACAGGGAGAGATCACTGCAGCTACTGCAACACAAATTAAACATAGAATCATAGATCATAGAATCGTAGAGTTGGAAGAGACCGCAAGGGCCATCCAGTCCAACACCATTCTGCCATGCAGGAAATCTAAATTAAAGCATCCCCAACAGATGGCCATCTAGCCTCTGTTTAAAGACCTCTAAGGAAGGAGACTCCACTACACTCCGAGGGAGTGTGTTCCACTGTCAAACAGCCCTGACTGTCAGGAAGTTCCTCGTAATGTTGAGGTGGAATCTCTTCCTGGAGCTTGCATCCATTGCTCTGGGTCCTAGTCTCTGGAGCAGCAAAAAACAAGCTTGCTCCCTCTTCAATATGACATCCTTTCAAATATTTAAACAGGGCTATCATATCACCTCTTAACCTTCTTTTCTCCAGGCTAAACATCCCCAGCTCCCTAAGTTGTTCCTCATAGGGCATGGTTTCCAGACCCTTCACCAGTTTTGTCGCCCTCCTTTGGACACGCTCCAGTTTCTCAATGTCCTTTCTGAATTGTGGTGCCCAGAACTGGACCCAGTATTCCAGGTGAGGCCTTACCAAAGCAGAATAGAGTGGCACTATTACTTCCCTTGATCTAGACACTATATTTCTATTGATGCAGCCTAAAATTGCATTGGCCTTGTTAGCTGCCGCATCGCACTGTTGACTAATGTTCAACTTGTACTCTACTTGGACTCCTAGATCCCTTTCACATGCAGTCTGCTTAAGCCAGGTGTCCCCCAACCTATATCTATGCATTTCATTTTTCCGCCCTAAGTGCAGTACCTTACATTTCTCCATGTTGAATTTCATTTTGTTAGCTTTGGCCCAGTTTTCTAGTCTGTTCAGTTCATTTTGAATCTTGATCCTGTCCTCTGGGGTATTAGCTACATGCAACATCCTTTAGACAATACCAGTTTTTTTTTTAAGGAGGTCAAGATTTCAGCAATGCAAACTGTTCTGTTAACATTCTCTGTAGGAAGAAAACAATGTGATTTTTTTAAAAAAATAGTAGTGGTTTGCTCTTCTGAGAAAAAGTGCATAACTGGCAGATTCTGTGTTTGTGCCTAGCTTAGAATGTTCTGCCTCAGCTCAGTTTTTGCACACATTCAGCACAAACAACATGCTACCTTCATACATAATACACACACACAAACAACAACTTAAGAACAAAACCAGACGTTACTGCAGAATTTGAACAAGGGATGTAACTTGCACACATTTGAACTGTTACGTTGATACAAAGTGCTGGCATTTAAGTATGATCAGAAATGCAGTTGTGGTTAGTACTAGAAAAACCAAACTTTTAATAAAAGTCTGCTTTGAAATACATCACACTGAAAGTTTATGCAAAACTGCTTTGTTTGCCCCTGCTTTCTTAATTTGCATAACTTGAACCCAGAAGACAGTAGAGAAACAGCAGGAATGCTAAGGTAACATAGACAGACTAGAGACATGTCAAGGACTGTATTGGCCTTTATCCAACAATCTCCTCTGGTAGCTGAAAGGTAAATTCCAACTCTGGAAAAAAAAATCTAGGATGTTTATAGGTTATATAGACATAAGAAGGAGGGCACAATATGCACAGCTTGTTGTCTTCTTCCTTCATTCAGGAAGGACAGCCAGCCAATTTGTGCTTTCAGACTCCGCCAAACATGCACATGGTCAAAAGAACAATCTGTTTCTGTATTCTGCTCCAGATCAACCTTCTGACTACTTTAGCTGTTGGTTCACTGGGCCTAACAGGACATTTCTACAGAGCCAAAAAGCCATAAAACAATGCCTCCTCTTACCAAAGTTGTATTTGAGTCTATCTAGTCCAGCATCCTGTCTCTCACAGTAGCCAGCCAGATGTGACTCTGTAACATCCAACTGAACACCTTATTCAGTTGGTACTTCATAACCGGTGATCCCAACAGACTTTTGCAGATATTGATAGCACACGCAGTGCCATACTTTCCTGTGCTATCAAGTAACTTTGTGAAGCCTACTTTTCCCCATGAAGTCTTAGGCTTCTTTTCATGCTAGAATTACAGCACTTTGAAATCACCTTCACTGTCATGGCTCCCTCCTATGGAACCATAGATTGTAGTTTAATGAGGTACTTAGAATTCATTACATTTCAAATCCCAGGATTCCACAGGAGGAAGGCATGACAATTAAGGTGATATCAGAGCTCCGTGGGTACAGTTGTGTAGTACAACTGTCTGTTTAGTTTTTAACTAAAATAAAGTTAAAGCACGTTTTGCTCACATTCATACCTTACTTTTTCTCTCTCCCCTACAGCCTCTCTATCGTCAGGTGATGCTTTCAAAAAAATTTTCTTAACTGAAGAATGAATATTCAACATGAAGTATCACCTTCCATAAAAAATATGAGCCTGGAGAGCTGAAGAAAAAAAAAAGAACACAAAAAATAAGAGCCTTGAATGTAATTTTAAGCATGAAAGCACCTCCACCAAACCTTCTTTTCTTGGTCTTTTACAGGCTTAATGCTTATTTCAAGCACGCAAACACAGGGCCTCAACCACTTCATTTTTTATTTGTTTCCCATTTTTCACCAACTGCCTTGAGTGTAAAGTCACAGAGATTCCCAATACAAGACAGCTGCCCTCTGACCTGGCTGCGGTCCAGTTACAGGGTTATTAGCATGCCTCTGCGCACTCCGTTGTGCCACTACAAGAGATAATTGGTTTGCAGCCAATTCAGGGCACACTTACTGAAAACAGTCTCCTGTCTTCATTGCCCTCTCACAGAAAAGCTGTGTAGCACAAGGGGAGGGGTCCAGGGTGGCAATGAATAGTCTTCCCACAGCACAGACCAGGACTCACTTTGAAGCCAAGACCTGCACAGACACCAGAGTTTCAAAATGAATTTACAACCACCCAAGGATCAGTCCCCTTACAATTAAAGTCTCTGGCACCTTTCCCATGCCTTATACAGTAGTAGAGATGTCAGTCTTTCCTCATTTCATTCTTGCACTTGAAAATGAAAAAGTTTTCTCCATGGTGGGTGAGATTGTGAGTGTTCTGTGCATTTTTGTACGGTTTCTCACATTGAAGGACTTTTTTGGGGTGAAAATACAACATTTGTGACCAAATTAAAGAGGGAAAATCCCTCACATGTTCTTTTTAGTTCCAGAAAGGGGCAAACAACTATTTCTCACAGCAGCTGACTAATTTTTGGCACATCTTTTTCATCAAGGACAAGAAAATGCGTGAATACTCTCTATGGTCTTTCTCTGGACTACAAACCAAGAGACTTACGGTACCAAAAAGAAGCAGAGTTACAGAACTTTGCATTAGTGTGTTGATAACCCCAGAATGCCACCTGAAAAAATGGAGATACTTTTTCCTGTGCATGAGTAGGACAAATGCTCCGCTTTCAAAGGAAATAGCAACACTGTAAAAAGATTATAATGTCTTCAGATGAGGTTTTTATTCTGGTTTCCTGCACAATGGAGTTTATCACACTAGCGAGATCCTGCGGGAAAACGGGAGTTAAACACAACATAACATGATGATAACCAGGAAATGCCCAAAGTTTATCACACAACATTGCAGTTAACATGAAATAACACAAAGTTAATTCACAGTTAAAGCAGAGGAAACCAGCAGCTTTTTTAAAAAGCTGTTTGTTTCCTCCGCTTTAACTGTGGATTAACTTTGCATTATTTCATTTTAGGAGCAATTACTGTGATAAACTTTCTGAATTTGCAAGTTCTGTTTAAATTCAAATTTAACTTAACTCTTGTTTAACTCCCGTTTTTCCATGGGATCTCGCTAGTGTGATAAACTCCAATGTGTTTTGATTCCTTTTGTCTTGAAGAACCCTAAGAAAAATTTCTGGAAGGGGAGGGGGAATAGCCTTATTAGGATGGGTCAAGCAAGGAATATACAATTGCTTTTAATTTCTATAGCAGCTTTCAATGTGACAGTTAACTGTGGGAATCTATTGTTGTTTATCAGGCTGAAGAGCGAATGGACCTTGGAACTGAAGCCAAAAAAAAACAGATAAAACCAGCACTGGTCAGAATGGTACTTAAAAAACAATTGTTACTTTACTACTGAACCATCCAAAAGCAAAGGTGTCACTATGGACAATTTTGGATTTTGGCATATTTCAGATTAAAAGAATCCAGATAAAGGATAACAGCAATACACAAAGAAGCAAAAAAGCAGGGAAGCTGCTATGATTAAGCTGGAGATGACAGCCACCATGGGATAGTGGTTTGAGTGTTGGACTACGACTGGAGACAAAGGTTTGATTCTCAGCTCGGCCATGAAACCCACTGGGTGACTTTGGACAAGTCACATGCTCTCAGCTTTAGAGGATGGCAATGGCAAACCTCCTCTGAAAAAATCTTGCCAAGAAAACCACATATGGTAGGATTGCCATAAACAACAACAAAAAAATGACTTGAACGTACAGAACAACAAATGAGAGAAGGAAAAACTAAGCCCTCTTATGGTAGATGGAGAAGGAAGAAGTAATGTTAAATATGAAGGCGGGGGGACCAAAATCCTATTCTATGGCATGGGGGAACTTGTTAAAACTTTGCAAAAGGTTTAACCTAGCAGGCTGAGTTGATGCTGGGTAATCCCTTTACTACAAAGGCAGAACACTTTATGTCTAAAAGGTGTGTACAATTCTGTCTGTACAGAACAGCAAACTATTGCTACAATAAATGGAGACAGTGCAGAAAGAGCCAAAGCAGAAAAGTACAACTACTAAAACAGTACTACTCAAAGTGATGCTTGACAGGTTGGTGCCAGTCCCTGAGACATCTTCTGCCAAGTCCTGGATATCTTACAAGGCAGAAAGAAATAACTGTAGCCAATGGGCACAAATACAGCACTTGGATCATGGAGGTGGTGGGAGTTGCCAGGCCTCTATATCTGATTGCTTAAGAAGCACTGTCCTAAAACTTTGGAGAGGGGAAGAAGAGAAATAAGTCCCAATATTAACACATGGTGGGTAAGCAATGGATCCCAAACAGTAGAACGTTATGGTTTGTGTGTGTCGTTTTTACTGTTAGGAAAACTATCCTATTACTGCAGACAGGAGAGAGACAGATCGGCTGACTATACCACCACAAAGTTGGGAGAGTAACAGCTAGGCTTTGCACCCACTGCCCAGCAGTGGGATTGACAGTAGAAAGAGCAGGTATTACATGACCCCATGGTCACGAGAGAGGGCTTAACAAGGGAAAGGGATTGACCGATGCTTGGCATCCACTGGAGACTGGAGAGGAGGGACAGAAAGAGATGAGATGCAGATTACAGGTAAACTTGATGGACCTCATTGCCCTGGGTGACAGAAGCTAACATGACAACCTTCCACCTCTTAATCTGGAGCATGTGGGTATGTGACTTCAAGTCACCTGTCAACTTATGGCAACCCCATGGATTTCATAGGGTTTCCTTAGGCAAGGAGTAATCAGTTTTGCCAGTTCCTTCCTCAGAAATACAACCTATAGTTCCTGGTAACTGTTGGCAGATTCTCATCCAAGCACTAACCACAACTGACACTGCTTAGCTTCCCAGATCAAACAGGGTATTTACACACATGAGTGAAGGAGCCTAATACACATTATAAAGAGGCAACCGATCTCATGCTCACAAGATTGGAGGAAAGGGAGTGGAAAAGAAATGAAGTGTTCATTTTGGAGACTGATGTTCAAGTAGAAGGAGAGAAATTACAGGATGATATTATTATTACTATTATTACTGTCCCTCCTTTCCCCCAGTTCAGGACTTGAAGCAGCTTATAACAAATTTAAAAACACATTGTTAAAAATTCACAAGATACAAAAGATAAAATGAGATTTAACAATCAAAACATTAAAACCAGATTAAAACACACATCAAAACACACCACACCCACTGATTTCATTATCAAAAAACAAACCGAAGACAGGGAAAACATTCAGGGGTAGCTGTGTTGGCCATTTAACAAATGCAAACAAAAATCTATTAGTGATACCTTACTGGCCAACCGAAATGCACAATACACTTGTTGCAAGCTGTCGAAGCTCCATGGGCTTCTTCATCAGGCAAGATGTTACAAACCAAACAGGAGGGGAAAACAAAACAAAACAATTGGAGATGTTAGTCAGATGCCTGCATGTTGTTTCAGTCCTTAGTAAAGAGGGTATACTGGAGAGGATATATTTTGGGCAGGCAGGCAGGCTCCTCCTCCTCCTTCTGGCCAGGCAGCAACAGGGAGATCTTCAAAGGCCAGGAAATTTAAAGTCCATTTGTATCTGAACAGGGACCCCTCTTTTCAATCCAATATGTCTCCATTCCAGTGAGGTCAGAGGTACTGTTGCCAACAAGCCTTGAAGATATTCCTTGGAATGTTTTAACAAAATCCAAAATCCCTGGAATTCCCCAATATTTACCAGAATATTCAATCAAAATCCCTGGAAAGAAATTAATTAAACTGCCCGCATTGCGAGGAATTCCCCAGAAATTGGCAACGCTGGTCACAGGCCTCTTTGTAGGCAGAAAACACAGAGGTTGGTAGCATGCACTTTTGCAAACTTGAGCCTACTTACTCAGATACATCTGAAGATACATCTGAGGAGGTAGGTTCAAGTCAACGAAAGCTCATGTTACCAAATTCTTTCTTTCAGTTAGTCTCAAAGGTGCTACAAGATCTCTCTACATACCGATACACAGATATGAACACACATATAGGTATGAACACAGACTAAACACCCTGAAGGCATCGGATCCTGTCTGATCTTGGAAGCTGAGCAGAACCAGCTCTGTGTAGTACCTAGATGAGGAACCACAAAGAATGCCAAGGGCTGCAGGAAGTCAAGGGCAAAACCATCTGTGAGTATTTCTTTCTTAAGAAAAGCCTTTGGAAGTCATGAGGTTAGTGTAAGTAAGCTGACAAACAGCTTGAGGGCAGAGTCACACATTCACAGACACACACAGAGATATGAACACACACACAGGAACCACTTCAACACAGAGATATGACCACACATACATACAAACACTGATATGAAAACACACAGAGTATCAGCAAACAAATATGAACACACACAAACACTACTTAAATACTGATATGAAAATACAATAGACAGATATGAACACACACTATACTTAGATATGAACACACACAAACAAACATTCACTGCTTAAACAGTGATATGAAAACACACACATTATATTTAGATATGAAGGGAGACACACACTGTACTTAAACATTGATATGAAAACACACACTATACTTTATGGAGATAAGATATGGACACACACTCAATACTTAAAACACTGATACGGAAACACACACATTATATGTAATCCAGTTTGAGACCGTTTTAACTTCCCTGGTTCAGTGACAGGGAATTCTGGGATTATTTCTGCAGTGTGTTTTGGACCTTAGATATAAACACACATGCATACACAAAATACTGACATGAAAACACACAACTATACTTAGCTAAACACACATGCGCGTGCACACACACTGTACTGAAGCGCTGATATGGAAACATACACCTGCTATATGTACAGATATGAACGTGTACACTACTTAAATACTGATACAGTATAAACACACACAAACACACACTATATTTAAAGAGACAGATACAAACACACACAGACACAATATTTAAACATTGATATGAATCCACATGCATACTATACTTAGGTATCAGCAGACAACACACAGACAAAGTATACTTAAGAGACAGAAAACACACACACACACCATACTTAAGCACACAAGTATGAATACACAGACACATATGAGAAGTCCTAATCTAATGCCTCTCACTTTGGGAAGAAATGTGGGGTGGGATTTTATTTGTGGTGGGTCTTTTTGTGGGGGGCTCTCGGGGTGAGGTTTTTTTTTTGTGGTGGACTTGTGGGGGGGATTTTGGTTGGGATTGTTTTGTGGTGGACATTTTGTAGGGTTGTATTATTTGTGGTGGGATTGTGGTGGGCTTTTCTGTGGTGGGTTCTCAGCGTGCAATTTTTTGCGGTGGGCTTTTGGGGATTTTTAGCGGTGGGTTTGTGTTGGACCAGTTTGTGGTGGGATTTTGGGGGATGGGGAGGCTTGTGGTGGGATTATTATTATTTTTTATTCTGGTGGGATTATGAGGTGGGACTGTTTGTAGTGGGATTGGGGGGTGGGACATTTTGGGGTCCATTGTGGGGTGGGATATATATATACACACACACACATATATATATATAGAGAGAGAGAGTCAGGGGTCTCTGAGGAGGAATGAAGGGAGGAAGGCCAGCAGCCCTTCTGAGGCTGAGGTGGGCTTTGAGAGCCCCCCTTTAGTTTTGGGGGCGGGGCGAGAGCGAGGGGGCGGGGCTTGCACCCTGGGCTTCTTCCTCACAATTGGAGGTGCAGCGGGGGGGGAGAGCCCCTCTAGGCGGAACAGCCGGGCGCAGCTCTACCTGTCCCCCGCCGGCTCTTCTCCTCTGCGCCTCCACTCCCCCCGCCGCGCCACGCGCCGAGCTCCCCGTCGTCAGCTGTAAACAGTCAGAAGAAGAAGGAACAGCCCCCACCTCTCCAAGTAGCAGCGCCACTGCGCAGGCGCAGAGGACGACGCGAGCCAGCCGCGACTAAGACGCCGAAAGAGAGAGGAGAGAAGGGGGAGCGTACCATTCGGGCCCTGAAGGGAGGGGGAGCACGAAGTGGATGGAGCGGCGGGGCGTACCATTGTCACCTCTTTTCAGGGGGGACGGAAGGAAGGGCCTCTGAGGTAGCAATGCGCACTGCAGAAATAGTCCACTTCGAAACCGCTTTAACTCTCTTTGTCTGGCTCAAGGCTATGGAATTCTGGGAGTTGGAGTTTGTTGTGGGTCCACAACAAACTCCAACTCCCAGAATTCCATAGCCTTTACCCAGACAAGTTAAAAGCGGTGCCAAACTGGGTTACTTCTCCAGTGTGGATGCAGCCTTAGAGAGGCTGCAGCAGCAGCTTACTTCTGCCTATAGTGTGCACCTACACTGTGGAGATAATGCACTTCCATACCACTTTTACCTCTGCAGCTGTGTCCTATGGAATCCTGGGATTTGTAGTTTTACAAAGTTTTAGCTTCTCTGCCAAATAGCGCCGGTGCTTCTCACCAAACTACAAATCCCAGGATTCTGTTGGAGGGAGTTGCGGCAGTTACAGTGACGTCAAAATTCGTACTGTACTTAAACAGATATGATCTCTCTCTCACACACACTTTGAACACTGATGTGAAGACATACACACTATACTTAGATAGGAACACAGCACTACAAGTCTCCTTAAACAGGCAGATCTGAACACACAGACACATGCACTACTTAAACACATATGAAAATACACTCACTATACTTAGATCCAAACACACAGACACATGCACTACTTAAGCACTAATATGAAAACACACACAAATAAGACTGATATGAACACACAGACACACACTATTTAACGACTGATATGAATGCTCACATATATACTGTACTTAGAAAATGAAACCTGGGACATGTTCAGCCAAGCAACATCAGAGTGTGGTCAAGATGGCTAAAGCTGTTCATGAGGAGAACATATAAGCCAGGAGAGGCTGCAGCAGTTTGCTTCTGCCTAAAGGGTGCATCTACACTAAAGAATTAATGCATTTTACACCACTTTAAGAGTGGCAGCTCCATCCTATGGACTCTTAGGGTTTGCAGTTTTACAAGGTCTTTAGCTTTCTCTGACAAAACTAAAAATCCCAGGATTCTGTAGGATGCAGCCATGGTAGTTAAAGTCCATTCATCCTTTGATAAGTATGTTATATCCCTTCCTTAGTTTTCTCCTACCGTCACCTCAACATTAGAAATGTTATCCGTATTGTAGCTTTTTCTCCTAAAAAGATGCTTCATTTTATTATTTACCTTATTATGTTGGTTGCCTGTTTCATTCCTTTGCAGTAAAATCTGGGTTGCCAGATGAAGACCCCGAGACCTAGGGATGATCCCTTGTGATGCAACAGGGAGCAGAGCCTGGTGATACTAACAAAAAGGAGTCTGGTTATGTCATTTGGAAAACTGTTTGCCGTGTTGGCTGGTGGATTCTAGGAGTTATAGTCGAAAATGTAACTTTTCCAAGCAGTTTAGGAAAGTGACAGTCTTTTAGCCTCAGCACATGCCCTAGTCCCCCATCTGCACAAATCTCTTAAGATGGCGGTATTGTTGGGTAATAAAGCCTGAAATAAAATGTCCAGATGTGGAGAAACTGACAAAGGTAACAATGGGTCACTTGCAGCCTGATAACCAAGGAATTGGTTACAGCCGGTACAGGACTTGTGATGTATCTGCAAGGTTATCGTGTGCCGGAAAGCACTGTGAAGTGTTGGGAAACTAACGTAAATATGCTTGGTCATCTTGGTTGGGGGACAACAATTAAGGTGACACAGCAGGAAAAGGCTGGACTTAGTGGCTGCATGGAAAAAGCGTATATAAAGTCCAGGTGGCCCTCATTGTACAGTGTGGGTTTGTTGGTTGTCAGTGGTGGATGTGTACCTTTGGCGTTTGGTTTCTGTACATAGCAACTGGAAGATTAAAGAGCCTCTTTGAAGAGACACCTGTCTCAGGACTTTATCATATGTCAGGAATTTCTCATAATTTTGAATGAAAAGAAAGTGGGGCCAGAACACATTAACGTGAATTCGCTAGTTCAGTGAATTTACATGAATGTGAATTGCGTTCAAACTGGCTTCCCATTGCCTGAAAATAGCATGCCATTGCCTGAATTTGCGTGTGGTAGTCTATCACGCAATAACATGAAACACCATTACTGTGTTTGGATTGCGTTTGGATTATACTTCCAATTTCCCTTGTCTGATAAGGTCCTCAGTGTGCTTTCTCAACACCTGCAGGGAAGGAGGAGATTCCGATAAGCCACACAGCTCCGTGACAGTCTGCCTGGTGGCTCTCCTGGCGTGAAGCTTCTGTGTAAATCCACGCAGGCTGCGCACTCAGCACATTCCAACAGTTATTGGCATTGATAACTTTCCAGCAGAATATCAAGCACTTTGAACACATGAAAATTCCATATACATGCTAATTAATGACATTATGCCTTGTTTTGGTTGTTGTGTGCCTCCAAGTCATTTCCAATTTATGGTGATCCCAAGGTGACCTTATCACAGAGGTTTTTGGGCAAGCTTTGTTCATATGGGATTTGCCATTGCCTTCCTCTGAGGCTGAGAGAGTGTGCCTTGCTCAAGGTCACCCAGTGGGTTTCCATGGCATGTACATCATCATCATCATCACTATCAACATCATTTTTCTTATTCACCTCTTCCCAAGGCTTGAGGCGGGGTACAACATAGATTAAAAAACATAAAACCATTTTAACACATAGGTTAAAATATACAAACATAGGTCACATTAAAACAATCCAAACATAATATATCAATTTAAAGTTCATAGTTTAAAATCAGTTGGGTAGGCTTGGAGGAAGAAATAAATCTTTAATATGATTTTAAATTCAAAGAGCATGTGTAGGTGCTGAATTTTTCACAGCAGGTCATTCTACTAAACAAAAAAGTCCTCTGTGTGGCAGTTGCCAGTCTAGTCCTGGCCGGCTGAAGTAAATGTCCCCAGAGCACCTGAATGTATGGGGCAGATTATGCAGGAGGAGGCGATCCAAACTTTGTAGGGCTTTAAAGGTAATATGCAATACTTTCTACTCCAGCTAAAAACTAATTGACAGCCAGTGGAGTGATTTTAATATTGGTGTGGTATGCTCCCTCCTAGATGTACTAGCAGTCAGTCTGGCTGCCATGTTTTGAACTAATTGAAGTTTCCAAACCTGGTACAAAGGTAGCTCAATGTACAGCGCATTGTAAAAATCCAGCCTTGAGGTTACCGGCATGTGCTTTACAGTCTTTATGTCTTCCAGTTCTAGGAAAAGGTGTACCTGGCATATTGACTGAAGCTGATAATAAGCAGCCCTGACTGTTGTATCTATCTGGGCTGATATCTGGAGAGACAGATCCAGAAGCACCCCTAAACTGTCAACACAGTCTTTCAGTGGGAGTGTAATCCCATCCAGAAATGGTTGACACACCTCCAACTCCAGATTAGGATCCTTAAGAAGACCATTCATTCAGAGGAGACACACTGTCCTTAGCTGAGGCTGTTTTTCAAAGTATGGAGAAATATATTTGAGTGTCATAAGCATACTTATAGCACCCTGCTCCATGCCTCTAGATCAGGGGTCGGCAACCTACGGCCCGTGGGCCGGATCCAGCCCGGCAAGGCCTTGGGACCGGCCCCAGCCCGGTCCTGCTGCCGATTGCCGCCCTGCCGCAGCTTCCACGCCGCTCCGGCCGTCATTTTGAGTTCGGCCCCCCAGTTGTCTGAGGGACAGCAACCCGGCCCCCGGCTCAAAAAGGTTGCCTACCCATGGTCTAGATGATCTCTCCCAAAGCCACACTATTTTGTGATTTTTGGCAGGAACACTACACTGTCCTGGCCACACAGTGTCACTGTTGCTCAGGCATGCAGTACTCTTGAATTAAACACACTTTAAAAAACCCCAAAATGAGACTAATGTGGAGCACTTAGATGGCCAGGAAACAAATGAAAAAACAATTGCACTAGGACCTGAGTATGGCATGCAGGTAGAAGGGTTGCTTTGCTTGTGAAAAGATGAGCAATTTATTAGGGTGATAGGGCAGAAATTGCTCAGCCTTTCTTTAGGTTGAGCTGAGAGGTGGATTTATAAAACTTCTGTTGAAACGGAAATAATTCCAAATGCAGTGCATATTTAAAAGTTAGATGTTTAGAGAAGGGCTGAACAAAGTCTGGCTGCACCGTCTTTTTTGCAATTGTACCAATGTTCCATTGTGTTTTTTTTTGTAAAGTGACATTTTAATTTGTTGGCAAAATCTACAAACCACCAAATGCACTACAGTCAATATCTTAGAAGTGAGACTCAGCATGGTGTAGTGGTCTGAGCATTGGATGGGACTCTGATAGGCCAGGTTTCAAATTCCTGCTCAGTCATGGATTGGAAACCCACTGGTGACTTTGTGTAAGTTCACAGAACAATAGAAAGACCTTTTTTCCACTAAGAACTGCCCAAAAGTGAAATACGTTGCTGTGGAGTGGTCATTCTTTGGTGATCTTTAAACAGAAGCTGGATGAGCATCTTTCAGAGGTACTTCATTTGTGTATTCCTGCATGGCAGGGACTAGTTGGCCCTTGTGGACCTTTCCAACTCTAAATATTTATGATTCTTAGCACACGATTCAAGTCTTTATACATATATAGCTATTTATTTTAAAATACATTAACTGTCTTCAAGTGGATTCTTCAGTAGCTCCAATATCAGCAGGGCAATTCTGGATTTTGGTTGAAGCTTGAAAGGAGATAAGTAAGTGCCACACTTACTTTGAGATATGTGTTTCAGCACCCTGGGTAGGTTCTTTGAAGTTCAGATTAAAACCCGGAAGAGATTCACCTCTGACACTGGCATGACCAGCCTCTGTTATATTCCTAATTTGGCTCGCAGGCTTTAAGCATTAAATGTAATTAGTTGAAGCTCAGCCTTTATGATAAGCACAAACCTCTTTTGATCAGTGGTACTAAGAATTAAAAAACATACACACATACATACATACATATCGTTCTGGTGTATTTGTGTAATCTGGTGTATTACTGTAATTGATACTTTACTAGCAATGAGGATGATTTGACGTCTACAATTCCAGCATACAGTGGTACCCCGGGTTACGAAAATAATTCGTTCCGCCGCCGCGTTCGTAACCCGAAATGCTTCGTAAGCCGAAAAAGCCATAGGCGCTAATGGGGAAAAGCCGCGATTTCGTGTGAAATAGCGCCGAAAAGCACCAAAAAATTTTTCGTAACCCGAAAAAACCTTCGTAACCCGGAACAGTTTTTTCCTATTGATTTTTTTCGTAACCCAGAAATTTCGTAAGGCGGCGCATTCGTATCCCGGGGTACCACTGTAACTCTTGGAGCCAAAGAGGGTTAATAATATACTTCCTCTATATGAGTTGTCTCCCAAACAAAAAGCCCCTGTTCAAACAGAATCCTTGGACATTTGTGACCATACTGATTCAACTACACCAGTTTGACAGTTTATTATCTTAGAATATTATGGGTTAGACGAATAAATCCCATGATCCTCTCCTCTTACAACTTACCTACAAAAGTTTAAAATTCTTTGTTTCAAGAGATATGGGCTCCTGAAACTAACTTACCACTTCTTCATGGATTTCAGTCATTTTCTGTCCTAGTTGTCAAAACATGTACAGTCTGCCCTTGCCATACATGGACTTCCCATGTACGAGCATATGCAAATGGGAACTGGCAAGGGACAAAATGGCATGTGCTCTGGGGGAGTGCGCGCAGCATGGCATGGGGGAGCACACTGCCATACAAACAAATGGAACTTGAGCATAGGCATTTTTTTCCTCATACACCGGGGGAGGGAGGTGGAACAGATCCGCCCCCATGTATGAGAAGGGAGGGCTGTACTATAGGCTCTGGTTTTGACAACCTTACTACATTTGTCTCGGTTGATTTGCAAGTGGATATTCAGCTATTGTCTAGTTCAGGGGTAGGCAACCCTTTTGAGCCAGGGGCCGGGTTGCTGTCCCTCAGACAACTGGGGGGCCGAAGCCAAAAAATAAATAATTAAATAATTTTTTAAAAGTTAAATAAATAAATAAACCGGGACAAATATAGGACAAAATTTTCAAATGGAGGGCACTTTTTAAATAAAAAATGGAGGTCATGCAAAATTTTTTGCTGATTTTTAAAAAAATGTTAAGATAAATCCATGTTTCTGAGGCTTCTATAGACAATTGCCCCACCGTGCCCCTTGTGCGAGATGCCAAAGGCCCCAGCGGCAATCGGCAGCAGGACCGGGCTGGGGCCGGTCCCAAGGCCTCGCCGGGGCCGCAGGTTGCCTACCCCTGGTCTAGTTCCTAACCACAATGCGTACAGGCCTTAAGAGTATGCATTTTGATCTGGAATTGTTTATCTGAAACCTTTACCCTCTTAGAGTGTCAATATCGCCCCACCCCCCAAGGATCCTGCTGTGCAGAGATTTCAATGCAAGAGTTGAGGGGAGGTTGCAACAAGTGGAAGGTACTAATTTTGGTCAAGACTCTCAAGTCACACCTGTTGTTAGGGTTTCCCAAGATATAACAATAAATAAGCCAGGTCTGGGTTTTTTTGAGGTCTTCATGGAACTTATCATGACATAACGTTGGGTGCCTATACTTGTGTCGCCAACAGAGGAACTAGCACAACAGATTATATTGCAGTATCTGTCAATCTGCTCCCTGGCATTCATAGATTTGAAACAACAGAGTGTATTACTGTGATATGAAAAGAAAAATAAGTGCTGGTATAGTGTTTGCCTTAAACAATGAGAAGCAATTTTTATTCATTAGATTGCAAACTATTTTCTTCTGCTTTCTTCTGTATCTCAGAAAGTTGCCACTGTTGCTGTTGCTCCTTCCTCCCTCTCCCTCTCCTCTCCTGTCTGCTCTTCTTTTTCCTCCTCCTCTTCTTCCTCTCCTCCTCCTCTTGTTCTTTCTGCTCCTCCTTCCTGCAACTAACTAGTAGTATAGTTATAGTGCTCATTTTATTGCATTATAAATAGTTAAAGGCATGTATGCTTGTTCTGTTCCCATATACAGCTTTTCTTAAATGGTTTTTTTTTCTCCTGTGAATTTTCTCAGGCTGTGGAACACCATGCCAAAGCAGATTATGCTTAACCCCTCCCTGTGACCTTCCATCAGCACTTTTCTATTCAGGTGGGTGTTTGGAGAATGACTGGAACTTGAGAGAAATGGCTTTTAACTGTGCTGTCCCCCCCCCCCCCGGTTATTGTGCTCCAAAATGGCTTTTTCATCCTTGAGTGA
>NC_056525.1:9241412-9251565 GCF_019175285.1 Sceloporus undulatus | reverse complement strand
ATCTATCTATCTATCTATCTATCTATCTATCTATCTATCTATCTATCTATCTATCTATCTATCTATCATTTATTGCCCTACATTTCTCCTTTTAGAAGATCTAGAGTAGCTTACAAGCAATTACAGACGGTATGGCTGAAAAAAACAAACCGTTTTGTTAAAAACTCAAAAAACACAACTGAAACGCAGCATAACCTCATTAAAAGCCCTGCCTGTCACATGAATTATAAACCAAAGGCCTGCCTGAATAAAAAGATCTTTGCCTCCAAGCGGAAGGAAAGGAGAGAAGGGGCCAACCAAACCTCCTGTTGGAGGGAAAGTGCCACATGTGAAGTTACACATTCGCCATGCTGTGCAACCCTTGTGTTGATTGGCAATGGTGCTTAAGTGAAGACACACCTAAAAGAGTGATGAAATGCACAACCTAATGGCATGTGTAACTCCATTTCTGGAAATGAAAGGTCCAACTGCTTCCATAAGGGATCTTAGGCATGCATTTGACACCAATGTAATTCCAGCCTATGTACTTTAATTGTGTCTTAACATTACACCCTTCTATCTGTTTTTATCCTTATTTGTTTTCATTTATGTCCATTTTAATCTTGTTATGAATCTCCTTGATGCCTAGTTTTGTGAGAAAGATGGTATATAAGTAAAAATAAGTGGAGCAGGGTGAGTGAGTTAAGCAAAGCAAAGCTAAGGCTGCTCTATAACCTTCACAAGAATTCACAAGTATCTCCACAAAAATAATAGAATTTTAGGAGATTATCAGATGGGGGAAAAAGCCGGGAGTAAAAGACAAATCTTCGTTGCGCTGAAGATTTTCAGATGATGTCACACTCATCCAGGACCCCAGGAATGCTCCAGCAACAAAACATTCATGGGGAAGTCCCGGGAATGGTTTAGTTGCAGGAGCATTCGTGGATCTTAATGGGAGAAGTCCTGGATGAGCGTGATGTCGTCTGAAAATCTTCAGCACAACTGTGTGATTATGCTGGGAGCATGCTTTTTACGCCTGGCTTTTTCATCTCATCTGATAATCTCCTTAGAGTTGGAAGAGGCCACAAGGCTCATCTAGACCAATCCCCTGCCATGCAGGAAGACACAACTACAGCACACCTGAAAGATGTCCATGCAGGCAACCAAAGAACTCCAAAGAAGAAGAGTCCATCCTCCAAAACAGTATATTTCATTCTCAAATGGCTCTTACAATCAAGAATTTCTTCCTAATGTTTAGCTGGAATATCTTTTCTTGTACAGTAATTTGAACCAATAAGTTTATATTCTAGTATCTTGAGCAGCAGAAAACAATGTCACTCCACCATTGGGGTGTGTGGTGGTGCAGTCCACACCGGGTGACACCCCAGAACAGGCCCTCCCCCTGTGCCATCCCTGCACGACACCCTTTGTCCCCATATGTGTTCACTGTCCCAGCGTGCTGCCCTATCTCCACATGTGCTCTCTATCCCAACATGTCATCCCCCAACTCTGCACCACTCCCTGTCACTGTACCATCCCATTGTTTTCTTTATCAGAAAAAGGCCAGGGGAGTATAGAGTGAGGGCATGTATGTCGTCCTGGAAGCCCCTGGAAACCTCACCTCCAGAAGCTTCCTTTTCATTTCTCTGTATCTGGAGTGGTAGTGTGCTACTGGTTGTTGCACATCTTCTGCTTGGAAGGATTAATTAGTATGCTAATCTGTCACATCTACCAACAGGCACCCCTCAACTACATTTCCTAGGTTTTCTTGGGAAGGAATTTACTGTGTAATCATGAATTTTGAGCTGTAAATATGCCCATTGTAGAGCAGGCACTTGTGGTGTTTTCAACCTTCTAGCACACCCATGAGGTCCCCTTTATTTGGGGGCTCCACCCTTTAGCCCACTTCTGTATACAACAAGTGTGAACATTTCTGCTCAGGTAATCGCACCAGTGCCGCCAACTGTGAGGATTCTTCTCTGGCAATCCCAACACTGTGGCCACATGTGGGGGTCTTTACCCTTAACCCACCCAATGTGGAGACTTCACAATGCAAAAACTTAGTGTGAGTGCTTTCTCTGATCCCCACTTCAGCACCCATAAGGACTTCCTCCTTTCCCCCTTGTGTGGCACCAATTGTAGGATCAGTCTAATTGACCACAAGGTTCCTATGAATATCTGTGCTACTTTTAGCCCCAGCAAGGCACTACCCCTCACCCCTTATCTGAAACCAAGCTCTCAGAATGACAGTGTTTCCAGAGACTAAAATTGTATAAAAACAAAAAACAAAACTTTATTTATTTATAGAACCTACACATAATACAACAGATTATTTATAAACAACATTTAAAACACCACACTTTGTCCTCTCAGGCTACATCAGACTCTTACCAAGCCCTCAGCTCAAATGCCTTTCTCTCACTCCAACCTTAGTCTCAATTCAACTCCCTCTCAAACACATTTCCAGCTACACTTTTCTCAGACACCAGGCTAACTCTACTCCCCACTTGAACTGAACAACTTATTGTCATTCACCAACTGCCTTTGCATCGCATCTTGG
Source organism: Sceloporus undulatus (assembly GCF_019175285.1). NCBI lineage: Eukaryota > Metazoa > Chordata > Lepidosauria > Squamata > Phrynosomatidae > Sceloporus > Sceloporus undulatus. The sequence continues at coordinate 9,249,026 of NC_056525.1, read as the reverse complement.
GGACATAAATCTGCCCAAAGGTGTGAGAGAATTCTTCCTTTTGGTGACTCCTATCTGTAGCCCTGATGCTATGTGGGTTGTTCGCTTTGCCCTAATGGAAGACTATTTCCCATCATGCCTTTTTGTATAGAGTCATGAGAAAGACTGCCTTCACATTAAGGCTCTCTCAGAGGTTTCTATGTGCAAGCAATGCTAAGGGGGGGGGGCATCTAATTACCTCCGCAAATGTATTTTATATGTGGGGATTTTAGGGGTGTTTTTGTAAAAACCCACTCTCGGTAACACTGCCCCCTCCCTTGTTTCTAGCCAGACTCACTTTCCATTCACTCTGGGACTGTCCTCATACAATCACTGTTTTTGTTACCCTAACCATTTTGGAATCCCATTGTCAATTGCTGGTAAATCCATCAAGTCTTTGTTATATTGCAAGAGATCATCAGGTACCAGTGTGTTTCAGTCTGAGGTGTCACCTGGTGTGGAAGGTGTCTTCAGAGGCCACACCCTCTTTCTCCCTGCCTGGCACCGCTTTACTCATGAGTAAAACAGCACTGAGCAGAGAGGTGGGGTGTGCTAGGCCCTCTTCCTCCCTACCCAATGCCACTTTACCCATGAGTAGGGTTGCCATAATTCCCTACCTCAAAACCGGGACACTGTGCAGCAAAATGTAGGACATTTTAAAAAATGGAGGACACACCCAATTAAAGGTGAAACACATAAATAAATTAAAAAAAATTAAGCTCCCCTCTCAGGCCCTAGGCCTCCCTGCTGCTCATCCGCCATCCTCAAAGGGAGGTGGATGTGGCAGTAGAAGGCCTAGCACCCACCCCATACCCAAGCCCCTTTACCTTATCTTCTGGGGCCTCTGCCAAGGCCCCAAGCACGATGCTGCTTCCAATGCCTCCCCGCTGGTTGAGGCTTCGGTGGAGGTGCTGAGCACAGCACCACCGCCAAAGCCCCTCCAGCGCTGGCGGAGGCCTCCCTGGCGCTGACCTCCTTGGCACTGGCCTTGCTGAGGCTCGAGGAGCCCGCAGCCGGAGCCCCGACCTGGTGCAGTCTGCACCATCACACCTCCCTAGTGGTGCAACTGTCACATACACCTCCAGAGGCTAGTTATCAGTGTAAATATTAATTCACAAAACCTGGCCGCACACAGTACACATACAGTTAGTAGTCCCAAGTCTATGCTCCACGTATAAGCTGTTTTGCCCTCAGACTCCAGTCTGAGCCATTTCCTGCTTTCCCTGATCTGCTCTTTGGACAGATGAGTATTGCCCCCCTTTAAACACCTCAAACTCCACTATCCAGTTTCCATGTTTCCTTTTTGGTTAGCTCTGAATGCTATGTCTATGTGACTTACTATTGTACGTGTGGATATATTCTTTTATATTTCTAAATGAAACTTTCTTTATTCACCTAAACCTGATGTCCTCCTCATTTACTGGCAGAAAAAAGTGCCAATGGTCCTAAGGTTACTTAGTCTCTTGCAAATCTAAATTAATTCCTCCAACATAAAGTGAGGCTAATAGTTGGTGTGGACCCTCCCCCCCCCAGTCCTCCCATCTTTCATTGAGTAAGAACAGGGAACCTGGGACTGCAAAATGAACTAAAGACCATACGTAACCTACAGGCTTCTTTTTGCCCTGCCTAAAGTAGAAAATATCCCTTCCCTTAATCTTGCAAATACAGGATCATTTCCCTGTGTGTATATTTAAAACTCTCTTACAATCTTCAACTCTGCTGATTTAGCAGGGACAAGCCTCATTCATCCTCTGTCATCCTACTTGTTATGCTGCTTTCAAAATGTCCTAGTTTTTCGCTCCTCTGCCCACTTCCCCCTGCAAATGCAAACCTCTGTAGCCATTACTAGCTTGTGTATTCTTCATCTCTAAGAACTTTTGCCATCTTGACCACACTCTGATATTGTTTGGTTGTATGGGTCCCAGTTTTCATTTGTGAAATGTTGGAGGGCATTGTTTAGGTCAAGGCATCTTCTGTAAAATTTCCAAGGGGAATGTGGTTGTTGTTTCAGACTGAATCATACCTGTCAGCTTACTTTGCTTGTGCTCAAGGGATTTTTTGTTTGTAAGTGTGTGTGCGTGCATGCATACACAAATATATTCAAATGTCTTTGTCCTTCTGCATTCTTTTGTGGTATAGTCCCTGGAGGACTGTACCACATGTTCTTTTCCAAACATTTGCGCTCAGTGAAAAATTTGCTAAATGAGTCTGACATTCAGTTGACAGCTGTTTCCATAAGCAACTATTGGTTTTAAAATCCCAGTTGTTGATGTTTGTCTCAGCAATAACAGGTTAATGATGATTGGAAGTATCTGGGAGGATACTTATGGTACATTCAATCATTTTGTGTCTTTGAAACACAAAGAGGTTGTCTTTGAGGATGTTTTTTCTGAAAGGAGATTGAAAAAGACCAAAAGCGCTCTCCTAAGCATACACGGTGCCTTCTTAAACCGATTCAATTCCCTTCCGTGCGATAAAGAGCGCCAATTCCAAGCAGAGAGCGTTGTACAATAATAGCTCCCACAGCTGCCGTTCGAAACACAACATCAGCGTTCAATTATTCAGCACATTCAGCCAATTTGTTAAGAAAGGACAAGTTACGTTGATCGCCTCTGGGGCCGTAGGACAGTACTGCAAAATATAACAAAACAATGGTCCTTTTGGAAATGCAGTTTAAAAATAATGCTGGAAATATGTATGCAAATAGAGATGAATCAAAATGTTTGGAGTGATAGGTATGCTTCTTAAGGCAGAATAAAATCATAGAATCATTGACTTGGAAGAGACCCAAGGGCCATCCAATCCAACCCCATTCTGCCATGCAGGAACTCACAAAGAAAGCACTCCGGACAGAAAGCCATCTGACCTCTATTTAAAAACCTCCAAAGGAGACTCTACCACACTCTGAGGGAGTGTGTTACTCTGTCGATTAGCTCTTACTGTCAGGAAGTTCTTCCTAATGTTGAGCTGGAATCTCTTTTTCTGTAGTTTGAATTCATTGCTCTGGAGCCTACTCTCTGGAGGAGCAAAAGCAAGCTTGCTCCATCCTCAACATGACATTCCTTCAAATATTTAAACAGGGTTATCATATCACCTCTTAACCTTCTCTTCTCCAGGCTAAACATTACCAGCTCCCTAAGTCATTCCTCATAGTTTCCAGACCCTTCACCATTTTAGTCACCCTCCTTTGGACATGCTCCAGTTTCTCAATGTCCTTTTTTGAACTGTGCCCAGAACTGGACACAATATTCCAGGTGGGGCCTGACCAAAAGCAGAATAGAGTGGCACTATTACTTCCCTTGATCTAGAGACTATACTTCTATTGATGCAGCCTAAAATCGCATTGGCCTTTTTGAAGGGATGTCATATTGAGGAGGGAACAAGCTTGTTTTCTGCTGCTCCAGAGAACAGGACCTGGAACAATAGATGCAAGCTACAGGAAAAGAGATTCCACCTCAACATAAGGAGGAACTTCCTGACAGTAAGGGCTGTTCAACAGTGGAACACACTCCCTTGGGGGGTAATGGAGTCTCTTTCCTTGGAGGTCTTTAAACAGAGGCTGGATTGCCATCTGTCGGATATGCTTTGATTGAGAGTTCCTGTGTGGCAGAATGGGTTTGGACTGGATGGCCCTTGTGGTCTCTTCCAATTCTGTGATTCTATGATTCTTTGGGGCTGTACAGATGGGCAGGAAGGGGCAGTGAGATGCCACCCTTTCTGCCCCGGATTGGTGCAGCAGTAAATGCACGCTGCGGCACTGATCTGGCCTCCGCAGAGCCCAAAAAGGAGCTGTTTTTTCCAGCTCCTTTTTGTGCCTGTGAAGGGGCACCATAGCAGCGTCGTTTGGGTGCTGCGCCAAAGGGATGTCATCATGGCACGCACAGTCTGAACGGACACGCACTAAGTAGGCGCCCGGGCAGCGTAGTGAGGGCTTTAAATGTGGGGACGCTTAGGCCTCACCTCGCTGGCAGGATGGTATTTTCTGCCTGTCTGTACCAGGCCTATGATTCTATGAGGAGGAACCTGCTTGTTTCAATATCATGGGGGATCTTATAAAAGACCTTATTAAAATCAATATATGCCACATACATGGCATTCCCTTCATCTATCAAACATATAACTCTAACAACAACAAAAAAGTGATAAAATTAGTTTGACATGACTTGTTTTTGAGAAAACCATGTTGACTTTTGGTGATCACAGCATTCCTTACTAAGTACTTAGAGACTCTGTTTAAGTAAAGCTCCAGAATCTTTGCTGATATTGATGCCAGGCTGACTTGGTGGTAATTCTTTGGATCCTCTTTCCCCACATTTTTGACGACTAGGGACCTTACCACATGGGGGCTTGGAAATAGTAGCAAAGACTCGAGTGAATCAAAATGTTTGGAGTGATGGTATGCTTCTTAAGGCAGAATAAAATCATAGAATCATTGACTTGGAGAACCCAAGGGCCATCCAATCCACACCCATTCTTGCCATGGCAGGAACTCACAAGAAAGCACTCCGGACAGAAAGCCATCTGACCTCTATTTAAAAACCTCCAAAGAAGGAGACTCTACCACACTCTGAGGAGTGTTTACTCTGTCGATTAGCTCTTACTGGCAGGAAGTTCTTCCTAAGTTGAGCTGGAATCTCTTTTCTGTAGTTTGAATTCATTGCTCTGGAGCCTACTCTCTGGAGGAGCAAAAGCAAGCTGCTCCATCCTCAACATGACATTCCTTCAAATATTTTAAACAGGGTTATCATATCACCTCTTAACCTTCTCTTCTCCAGGCTAAACAATTACCAGCTCCCTAAGTCATTCTCATAGTTTCCAGACCCTTCACCATTTTAGTCACCCTCCTTTGGACATGCTCAGTTTCTCAATGTCCTTTTTGAACTGTGCCAGAACTGGCACAATATTCCAGGTGGGGCCTGACCAAAAGCAGAATAGAGTGGCACTATTACTTCCTTGATCTAGAGACTATACTTCTATTGATGCAGCCTAAAATCGCATTGGCCTTTTTGAAGGGATGTCATATTGAGGAGGGAACAAACTGTTTTCTGCTGCCAAGAGAACAGGACCCGGAACAATAGATGCAAGCTACAGGAAAGAGATTCCACCTCAACATAAGGAGGAACTTCCTGACAGTAAGGGCTGTTCAACAGTGGAACACACTCCTTGGGGGGTAATGGAGTCTCTTCCTTGGAGGTCTTTAAAGAGGCTGGATGCCATCTGTCGGATATGCTTTGATTGAGGTTCCTGTGTGGCTTCTGAATGGCGTTGAGCGGATGGCCCTTGTGGTCTCTTCCAATTCTGTGTTTCTATGATCTTTGGGGCTGTACAGATGGGCAGGAAGGGGCATGAGATGCCACCCTTCTGCCCCGGATTGGTGCAGCAGTAAATGCACGCTGCGGCACTGATCTGGCCTCCGCAGAGCCCAAAAAGGAGCTGTTTTTTCCAGCTCCTTTTTGTGCTGTGAGAGGGGCACCATAGCAGCGTCGTTTGGGTGCTGCGCCCAGGGATGTCATCATGGCACAGCACAGTCTAACGGACACGCACTAAGTAGGCGCCCGGGCAGCGTAGTGAGGGCTTTAATGTGGGGCGCTTAGGCCCTCACCTCGCTGGCAGGATGGTATTTTCTGCCTGTCTGTACCAGGCCTATGTATTCTGTTAGGAGGAACCTGCTTGTTTCAATATCATGGGGGATCTTATAAAAGACCTTATTAAAATCATATATGCCACATACATGGATCCCTTCATCTATCAAACATAAACTCTAATACAACAAAAAAGTGATAAAATTAGTTTGACATGACTTGTTTTGAGAAAACCATGTTGACTTTTGGTGATCACAGCATTCCTTACTAAGTACTTGAGGACTCTGTTTAAGTAAAGCTCTCAGAATCTTTGCTGACTATTGATGCCAGGCTGACTTGGTGGTAATTCTTTGGATCTCTTTCCCACATTTGACGACTAGGGACCTATTCACATTCCATCATTGCAGGGGACTTCTGTACTTGAGCGTCAATTGCATTGGCCAATGCGATTCACGTCATATCGCATTGGGCATCCACATTCGCGCCTCACTCAATACACTTTGGAGTCTGATTTCACATCATATCGTATCATTCATCCACACTGGGCGGCTTCTGGATGGCCAATGCGCATCGGCCAATGCGTATTGACGCAAAGGCGGCCAGTGCGGTTGGAGAACCACACACCGCTGTAATGTGTGTTCGCCGATGCGCATCGTCAGCTTTGCGCATGCTTCTGTGGGGCTCTGAACGGGGCGCCAACATTTTTAACTTCCAGGGGTGAAGAATGGCACTGGATTTTAGCACGGAATATCGCGGAGAGAATTGTGCCTTTAGCCACTTACAAAGGGGTATGCTCCATCTGTATATAACATGCTCCCTCGGGTACGAAATTAATTCGTTCCGCGGCCGTCTTTCGTAACCCGAAAAGCCTTCGTAAGCCGAATTGCCATAGGCGCTAATGGGGAAAAGCCCGCGTTTCGTGCGAAAAAGCGCCGAAAAAGCACCAAAAATTTTTTTCGTAACCCGAAATAAATTCGTAACCCGGAACAATTATTTCCAATGGGATTTTTTCGTATCCCGGAAATTTCGTAACCTGGTATTTCGTATCCCAGAGTACACTGTATAATTGTTGGGTGTTGGCTTGGTGGGTGTGTGTCTACTTCCATAAATACGATATCAGTGTTAGTTGATTACACGTACATCTTGGTTAAGTTTTTAGTTGTTGCCACCTCTTCAGAATACAAAGTGGATAGCAAGCGACTATGTGTAAACACCATTTGCCTGTATGAGAGTTTATATATATATATGTGTGTGTGTGTGTGTGTGTGTGTGTGTTGTGTTACTGTGGAGGCAGCCGAAAGTGTAATGCTGCATGTATATGCTTGCCACAATCTTTGTGTGGGTGTGTTATCTATCTATCTATCTCTTATCTATCTATCATCTATCTATCTTACCACTCTATCTCTACACACACACACATACATATACATTACACACACCGCATACACACACACACACACACAAACTGTGGAGCAAGCTGAAAGGTATGCTGCATGTATATGCTGCCACACATCTTGTTGTGTGTGTGTGTTGTGTGTGTGTATATTATATATATACACACATACATACACACCACACACACACACATATATATATGCACACACACACAAGGGCAGCTGAAAGTGTAATGCTGCATTGTAGTGCTTGCACACACATCTTTGTGTTTGTGTGTGTTGTGTGTTGGTTTGTGTGTGTGTATATTATATATATATATTATGTGCAGGAATTCCCTGTTACAAGGAAATTTCCTCGGATGGCAATTGCCAAGGATCACTAAGTGAAATCATGCGGTCGGTACTTGCCCATTCCGGAAATACTGGATCACCCAACCGTGGCCATGTACACTACTTTCCCTAGGGTGTGCTTCTTGATGTTACTTTGCCATGCAGGAATTCCCTTTTACAAGGAAATTTCCCTGGATGGCAATTGCCAAGGATCCACTCAGTGAAATCATGCGGTTGGTACATTGCCATTTCGGAATATGGATCACCAACCATGGCAATGTACCTACCTT
>NC_056525.1:9185891-9239666 GCF_019175285.1 Sceloporus undulatus | reverse complement strand
AGGGTGTGCTTCTTGATGTTACTTTGCCATGCAGGAATTCCCTTTTACAAGGAAATTTCCCTGTGAAGCGGGAGGGTAGCAAGCCCTCCCAACCTATGCCGGAAGGGTCCTTGGAGCACCCAGCAACAAAGAAAGTCCAGAGTCCGACTGTAGCTCAAAATAAGCACACCTTTATTATCCGTACAGGGTGACAGCTGCCTAAATGGCAATTCCAAGACTGTCCCACCCAATTGTCTTTCTTCAAACCTTTTATACATTCAAAAATGCATAGTTTTAGCAACATCCTTTCTTCAAGTTACCTTTTAACATTTCTTAATTTCCAGAACCAGTTTATTGACTAATTCCTGTCTTCCTGCCTTCCTGGCAAGTTTCCACAGTTCTGGTTAATCTTTCACAATCCCATTGTTCCTCTTTATCCCTAGTTTGCTTTAGCCATGTTGTGCTATAATCATTACACTGCCCAACTGTCCTTTAACCTTTAGGTATTTGTTCCTCTCACCTGGATGGCAATTGCCAAGGATCCACTCAGTGAAATCATGCGGTTGGTACATTGCCATTCAGGAATACTGGATCATCCACCCATGGCAATGTACCTACCTTTCCCTTGGGATTGGGATGAGAGTTTATATATATGTATATATGTATGTATGTATGTGTCTTTTTAGATTGTAAGCCTGAGGGCAGGGAACCGTCCAATTAAAAAGATTGTATGTACAGTGCTGTGTAAATTTACAGCGCTTTATAAATAAAGGTTAATAATAATAATAATAATAATAATAATAATATACACACAAACACACACACATATATACAAAAACACACTGTGCCACAGCCAAAAGTGTGATGCCTTATTTATATGTGTACACACACATCTGTCTGCTTGAGTGTTTATATATATATATGTGTGTGTGTGTGTGTGTGTGTGTATATACTGTGGAGCAGCTGAAAGTGTAATGCTGCATGTATATGCTTACACACACATCTTTGTGTGTGTGTGTGTGTGTGTGTGTGTGTGTGTATATATATATACATGCATATACACACATGCATATATATATACACACACACGCATATATATATATACACACACACACACACACAAACTGTGGAGCAGCTGAAAGTGTAATGCTGCATTTATATGCTTGCACACACATCTTTGTGTGTGTGTGTGTGTGTGTGCGCGCGCACACACACACACACATATACATTCCCCCCCCCTCCCCGGACACAAAAGGTTTCTGCTTTATCTCGTTCATTGGAAATAACGCTCCCAGCCCCAGCGGTTGTGCTAAAAGGGAAAAGGGCCACCGGAAGGAGAAGGGGGAAATTCCAGCTCAGCATCATGGGAGATTTGTAACCGGTGGTCTTCAAGAGAACCAGCGGATTGGATGTACACACCAGCCAAAGCAGCAGAGGTTCCGCACTGGCCATCAGTGCGGATCCAGCCGATCCCCTAATTTAGCGTACTCGGAAAATGGAGGAGCCGGCTGCCTTCAGTTCGGAACCCAGCCGTGAATACGCATTGGCCAAAGCGTATTCACGTTATATCGCATTGGTCAATGCGTATTCAAAGCTCACAGGTGTGGAACTCCAATGCTATATAATGCGAATACGCATTGGCCAATGCGAACTGACGCTCATAAAGCCCCCGTGTGGTAAGGTCCTAGGACAACATTTACTTTCCTCCAATCCACTGAGACCTCTTCTGTTCTCCAGGATCTTGGAAGCTAAGCAGGATCAGCCCTGTTTAATACTTGTATGGGAGACTACCAAGGAATACCAGGTGTTGTAGGTTATATTTCCGAGGGGGAAAATGGCAAAACCACCTTTGAGTATTTGTTGCCTAGGAAAACTATGAAATTAATAGGGTCATCATAAGTTGACAGGTGACTTGAAGGTACTTACACACACTCTTTCGATCCAGTTTGAAGGTCCACCATTCTGCAAAGTTGCTACAAGTATTTTAAATAATATGCGAGCTCTAAAATTTGTCTCCTTTAAAAACAACAGCAAAGAGACAAGAAATAAAAAAAATTGCACTCATAAATGTGTTCAGCTTTTTATTGTTGTCAGTAAAATCCACAAAGCAACCCCCTACAGCCTTCTTTTCATCAAAACCTTCCACTGAAGAGCACTAAAGAGAATATCTCCCAGGGATCACCATTATTCAATGAACTGCTCCACATTGGCACAAGGTGGGGTTCACTGAAGGGATAAGGACATTTTCAAATCCTAACGAGCAAATGGTGTAAAGCTTCTGGAACAAAAGGCTCCGTTGTTTTATGTTTATGCCATGTTTTTTGGAAGAGAGGAGTCTTTTTTTAAAAACCCATCACATTGTCCTTGTATTATTTTGATTTTCAGACCTAGAGATAAATATTCTTAAACCCGTTGAGTGTCGCAGAGGCTGTTTTTTCCCCCTCAAAGCAGTTGAGACCGGAGAGCAGTTTAGATGGGAAATGACTCAATTGTTGTGAAGGCTTGTGGAGTGGCTTGACGTTCTTTCCACAAGCCATCACCGCCTCTTTGCTGTTTTTCAGGGACATGCTTGGCTCAGGGCTGAAGGAGAGAAGATGCCAGAGAGCCTGGTTTGACCAGCCCTCTCCTTTCATTTCTTTCTTCTTCTTTTGAAAGAAAGTTACAGCAACCCCTGAGATGTAATATGGCCACAAACTGTGGCTTGTATCCTGTTAGTAACATGCACAGATGTAAGTCTACCTTACGTTTGCATATGCCTTGTTTTAGTCATTGTCAAGATTGGTATAGTTTTCTACCTCTGCAACTACCAAAACTCCCTCCAGGACTCACTGTTCAGCCACGGCAGCCTCCCACTGCCATTCTGTGGCTGGCAGAGTGTAGGGAGGGGGGAAATGGACAAGCATCTGCTTTGGTCAGGCCTCACCTGGAATAGTGTGTCCAGTTCTGGGCACCATAGTTCAAGAACAGGGGTCGGCAACCTCTGGCCCGCGGGCCGGATGCGGCCCGCGGAGGCCTTTCCGCTGGCCCCTGCCTACCCCGGCCGCCGCCAATTGTGGCTTTTCCAGGCTCCCAGGCCCCCGCCATTTTGTTTTTCAAAATGGCGGCAAAGTCTCGCATGACCTTCCCTGAGGTCGCGCGAGACTTCGCCAAGGCCCGCTGCGGCTGCCGGAGCCCTCGAACAGGGTTCCGACGGCGGCAGCGGGCCTCTGTGAGGCCCGATGCCTTCGCTGGGGCCCTCCAGCAGCAGCAGCGACCCTCTGGGAGGCCCGTTGCTGTCGCTGGGGCCCTCCATGAGGCCCGCTGCCGTCGCTGGGGCCCTCCAAGAGGACTCCGGCGGTGGCAGCGACCCTCTGGGAGGCCCGTTGCTGTCGCTGGGGCCCTCCAAGAGGCCCGCTGCCATTGCTGGGGCCTTCCAAGAGGCCTCCGGCGGCAGCAGCGACCCTCTGGGAGGCCCGTTGCTGTCACTGGGGCCCTCCAAGAGGCCCCTTGCCATCACCGGGGCCCTCCAAGCGGGCCCTGGCGAAGGCAAAAGGGCCTCCCAGAGGCCTGCTGCTGCCGCCAGAGTCCTCTTAGAGGGCCCTAGCGACGGCAAAAGGGCCGGCAAAGAGGAGGAGGCCTCCAGAGCTGGCGGTCGCCGCCGGCTTTTTTGCCAGTCTCTGACGGGGCCTGGGGCCCTGTCAGGGGCCGGCAAAGAGGGGGAGGCCTCCTGCGCTGGCGGCCCCCACTGGCTCTTTCCCGGCCTCTGACAGGGCCTGGGGCCCCGTCAGGGGCTGGCAAAGAGGAGGAGGCCTCCAGCGCTGGTGGACGCCGCCGGCTTTTTTGCCAGTCTCTGACAGGGCCTGGGGCCCTGTCAGGGGCCGGCAAAGAGGAGGAGGCCTGGCCCCCGGGGGCGTGGAAACTCCACCCCCCGGCTTCGGCACCCCAGTTGTCTGAGGGACAGCAACCCGGCCCCTGGCTCAAAAAGGTTACCTACCCCTGTTCAAGAAGGATATGCACAAGCTGGAGCACGTCCAAAGGAGGGCAACTAAAATGGTGAAGGGTCTGGAAACCATGCCCTATGAGGAACAAGCTGGAGAAGTTTAGTCTGGAGAAGAGATGGTTCAGAGGTGATATGATAAGCCTGTTTAAGTCGTTGAAGGGGTGTCACATTGAGGATGGATCAAGCTTGGTTTTTTGCTGCTCCAGAGACTAGAACATGGAACAATGGATGCAAGCTACAGGAAAAGAGATTCCACCCCAACATTAGGAGAAACGTCCTGACAGTAAAGGTTGTTCGACAATGGAACACACTCCCTCAGAAAGTGGTGAATTGTTCTTTTTTTGGAGGCTTTTAAGCAGAGGCTGGATGGCCATCTGTCAGGGATGCTTTGATTGTGATTCCCTGCATGGCAGAATGAGGTTGGACTGGATGGCCCTTGTGGTCTCTTCCAACTCTATGATTCTATGATTCTGTGTCCCTTTAGCCAGATGCAGGGTGATGGCATTATCTGCTGAGTCCTCCAGAGGATCCTGGTGGATCACAGTGGATGATATTATTGCTCTGTGTCTGGTAATAGAGACATAGCCAAATGCTTTTTCATCCTCCTCCACTCTCCAGCAGTCACTGAATGGCCATGGTGGGCCCTGGAGTGGCCAAACAGTGAGTTTCAGGAACAGCATTTAGCAATAGCATTTCCATTTCTATACCACTTATCAGTGAACTCAGAACTTTCTAAGTGGTTTACAGTTTGTAAGCCAATTGCCCCCAACAAGCTGGGTACTCATTTTACCGACCTATGAAAGTATGGCAGGCTGAATCAACCTTGGAGCTGTGGGATCGAACTCACAATGTTGTGGCTGCAGCACTGGCATTTAATGGGAAGGGCAGGGAATGGATGTTTGAGTGGAGAGATTAGCATAGTTCCACTTTGGGAACTGGCTGCACTTTGTACCTTCAGAGATAAGACAAGCTTACCTATGTAGTATTGGCTGCAGCAAGTGGGGTGGGGGAAGGAGATAATTTAAGTTAGGAAAAAATCACATGTTTTTTGGGGGGAGATGGTAAAACTTTGATTTTGCAGAAGTTGTGCTCCCCTTTAAAAAAAGACCAAGCTTCTACATCAAGAAGACAGAGACTGATTTCATATCCTCCAACCTTTCACAGGCCTACAGGACAGGGCCAGATTCTGTTCCTTCCTCTCCTTTTGCTCCTACTGAACAAAGTGCAAAATATGCCTGCGTTTTGAAGTCAGTTTTTAGCAAATGAAGTAGCAGACCAAGGACAAAGGAGGGAAGTGGGAAGAGGAGAGAGAAATGAGGACATTTTAAAAGAGCTGAAACCATGGAATGGTAGAGGATTAATTGAGTCTGTCCCTGCCAGACTGGGACAGTTGGAGGGACAGTTCTAAGGTTTTCTTGGCAAGATTTATTTGGAGAAGGTTTGCCATTGTTGCCTTCTGTGGCAGAGAGAGCATGATTTGCTCAAGGTCACCCAGTGGATTTCCAAGACTGAGCAAAGATATGAATCTGGTCTCCTGGAGTCCTAATTTTGCACTCAAACCACTACACGATCCTGAGCCTTTCAGGGGTAGTACAGTATCCTAAAATGGGCAGAGGGAGGCTTAATTGGTTGCTGTCCTTCAGGGGGCAAAACATATGGGATCAGCTGTGGTGGCTGAATTGATAAATTCTTGAGTGGGCCAAATCTGTGGCTAGTCTTCCCTCCACTTCAGTAATAACCAGACCCCACTGGACAAGGTGACCAGATGTCATAACAGCAAAAGAGAACAAGGCACTGAAAAATGTAGCACATTCAACAAAAATTAAGCAACTCTATGATTCTATGTTTCTAGGAGACATCCTTACTTGTACAATGCTCTATCTCTTTTCTAATGAGTCTTGCCTTCTCATTATGTGTCTGAAGTATGACAGTCTCAGTTTAGTCATCATGGAGGAGTTCAGGCTCAGTCTGTTTGTCTTTTTGACTGTCCAAGGTAACTTTAGTACTCCTTTCCAGTATCACATCTCAAATGAATTTATTTCCTTTCTGTCAGCTTTCCTCACTCTCCAGCTCTTGCATCAATACATGGCAATGGGAAATATGACTGGTTGGATGATCCTAACTTTGGCATTCAGTTTTAAATTTTGACATTTCAAGATCTTGTTTAGTTCTTTCATAGCAGCCCTTCCCAATCGCAGAGCCTTATTGCATGAGAAAAGAAAGCTGGAATGGAGGAGAGAGTAGCAGCTTTCTCCATACCTCTCTGTATGCCATTGCAGCACTTCTGTTCTCTTCCTTAGTGAGACAGATATAAAAGTTTGTCTTTTGTTACACTGGAAAAATCAGTTTGACAAAAGGCATGTTTTTACAACTATCTCTCTTGGGAAGGAGAATGGAAGGGTTATGATGCCATGTGGAGAGGAATGAAGAAAGTCTCTATTCTCCTGCTCCGTTTCAGCTTTCTTTATTCATGCCATAAGGCTCCTAGTCTTCTTCTGACTTCTTGGCTGTAATCCCCATTCTGATCCTTGATCCAAGGTATGGGTAATCTTTAACTATTTCAATTTCCTCATCATCTAGATTGTATTTCCGTAATTCCTGTGTGGTCACTGATTTTTTCACAGATGAAGCCTGGGTCACATGTGGCCAAGCAACATCAGAGTGGGTTATGACAAAAGGTGTCAGTATAAAGAACTTAGGAAAGTTGCAGCAGTTTGTTTTTTACCAGAGCCTCCTGGAAGGGCAGGATCCCCCCCCTTCTGTCCACTTCCTCATACTGAATTAATTGACTGCGAACTACTTTTGGACTTTGAACCTAATTTGCAGTAATGGAAGTAAGCTGAGGACAAAGGGTTACAGTGGGAGGAGGGGAAAGAAACTGGGACATGTCAAAAGCAGCTGAGAAAGTGGGGCAACAGAGAATTAATGAGGATTGTCCTTGCCAAATTGGGACAGTTGGAAGATATATCATTCATGGAGCTGAGGAACGATGTACAACATTATCTCAGTGTATTACTAAGTTGTGCAAATGGATGTGCAACCAAATACTCATATGCAATGTGAAATGCTGACACATCTGCTGCTGCTCTTCTGCAACCTTGAACTGAATACAGATGCTTCCATAAGGAAATTTACATATGTGTAGGACAGCAAAATAATTAAGCTGTTCTGGTATGTTCAACCTTTGTTAATAAATTATTTTTTTCTATTGATCAGTTTTTGGCCTATGGGAATGCTATATGTTATAGAGCTTGGACTGAGACATGGCATCTGTGGTGGCAGCAGTGAATAAAGAGGGGTGGTCTCTGGTGAGGATGTAAGTTGCATAAAATTTCACGCAGGTACCTTGAGAACATCTAGGAGGTCCCCACACTTGATGGCCACAGCAGGATGAAGTCCATACATTGCTGGCAGAGGTAGGAACAAGGGGAAGCCCTTACTCTAGGTAGTAATGGTGAAATTTATGGAAGTCTTCATATTTGGTAGCAGCAGAGGTTTTTGGCAGAACCTCACACCTGGTGGAAATGCAGTGGGTTAAGCCAGTGCGGCGTAGTGGTTTGAGTGTTGGACTATGACTCAGCAGACCAGGGTTCAAATCCCTGCTCAGTCATGAAAACTGACTGGGAGGTATTGGGCAAGTCACACGCTCTCAGCCTCAGAGGAAAGCAATGAACATGCCTTGCCAAGAAAACTCCATGATAGGTTTGCCTTAGGGTCACCATAAGTCAGAAATGAATTGAAGGTAAACAACAACGACAACAAGCAGTGGGTTAAGCCCTGTCTCCTGGCAAACTTGCTTGTGCTGCAAAGACATTCACCAAAGTCCTTGTGGTTGTCATTTTCTGAGAGAAACACACAGTAATAGTACTAGTTTGATATTCTTCTATCCCACAGAAGAACATGTAACCCATCGTACTCTTTTTTTCCAATGTGATTCTTTATTATTTAAATATGAACAGTATTCCTTCACATAAACAATTACTCAGTCGTCACATAACTGACACACAAACATGACAAAATAAATATACAACAAGAGCACAGATCATTTTTATGTTTAATTTAAATATTAAATAAATAATAAATTACAGGGTTTTCTTTTTAACCATTATCAGTGCCTGAAACAATAGGAACGCCCGAGAAGACAAAAGAAACAAACAAAGAAAAGGAATCAGTCTCTCTCTCTCTCTCTTTCTCTCTCTCTTTCTCTCTCTCTTTCTGCATTTTGCCCCCAGCCAAAGTAAAAGCAAACAAAAACATTTTTTCTTAATTTTAAAAAAGCACTTCAGTTATAAAATATCTTTAAAAAAATTCCCATTGGTAAAAGAATAAATAACAAAAATATATAAAAAATAACTTGGTTGCATCAAAACTACACGCAAAAGTTAGATTTTTTTTCTTTCTTAGAGGGATTATTATTGTTTTATTGATCAAAAATTGTATTATTTTCAGGATTTGTTTTTTTTTTGTTGCCTCCTTTCCTTTCTCATGATGTGATGTCCAGTTTCAACAGAAATATAAATTTAATAAATAAAACAGATTCAATAAATAGTTAAAAGAAACTTAAACGTAAGGTGTTGTGAATATAAAGTATGTGCATTTCTCCCCGATCAGGGTACATACAGAAAGAGTACTCACTGTGGTTTTTCGTTCTTTCTACATCTTCCCAGTGCTTTTGATAGATCTGTGAATCTGAATCAAATGCAAATTGGCTTTCCACATTGCTCGACTTGGAATTTCGTCCAATTTATCATTTGATCAGCAAACAGAAGAGAAACAAAATGCACCCAATTTGGCAAACTGCTCTGGGGAATTAGATTCACGATGGCACTGGTGCTAGACAATCAGTGCTGTGCCTGCCTTGCCACTATTGCCACTGGAAGAAACTGCTTTCCCCTATAGCTTGGTCCTGGGGAAAAGACTGTATGGATAGACAAAAACACAGCAAGTGCACTTCCATAGCGGTTCCACCACTCAAAGTATGTGCATTTGAATGCACCCTCAAATAATTTACAGGATTATTCAGCTAACTACTCCCCCCAACCCTTCTTTTTTCTTTAAAGGAAGTGCAATTTCTCTACTGTTAAATACTAAATGAGCTGCAATTACCACCAAATTGGACTCTATTTACATATTGAAAGCATTACATTTTTTTAAATACTTAATTTCAATTTTCTTTCTTTCTTTCTTTGCTTTCTTCTTTTTGCACTTTCCACAGGTTGTACCAATAAACCAAGCCAAAGAGCCCAATGTTGTCATAATCTCTGGCACACAAGTCAGTTTACTCCAATGAGTAGCTCAGTGGGATTATTCCACCACAAGGCTAAACGTTTGAGTAAAGTCATCCATGTGCTTCATTTTCCCCACTTGCTCCATTAGGTTATTACTTGTTGGCCCCTTCCCGTTGCCTCCAAGGCTTTTAGTTTATAGCCTAAGTATATGCAGGATTAGGCTTTTAAGGCATTTTCCTATGGAGGCTAAATATAGTTCTTGTTTCAGGCAGGGTTGTCACATGAATATAATACTCCCATTGGCCAGAATCATCATTCTGCATTTCTAATGCCTCTTTTCTGGCTTTGTTTATCCTGTAAAAATGACTAGCAATAAACATAGTGAGAGAGGATCATAAGTTTACATATATTTTTAAGACCCCTATCACTATGAAAACTCTCTGAGAAATCCTACATTTCCACTTCAGAAAAAAAATCTCACTTGGGATCCAAAAAGTATGCAATATTTCTTTAGTTAGACCAAGGTTCCTTAGCTTTCCCCTGTAAGTCCCCTTGGGCTCCCCAAAAAACCACTTGTGAAGATGGGGAAACCTTCTGATGAAAAGAATCTAGGAGTCTTAGTAGATCACAAGCTAAACATGAGCCAGTAGCGTGACGAAGTGGCTACAAAGGCCAATGCAATTCGAGGCTGCAACAATAGGAGCATAGTGTCCAGATCAAGGGAAGCAGTAGTGCCACTCTATTCAACTTTGGTCAGATCTTGCCTCAGATTCTATGCTGGGTTCTGGGCCCAACAGTTCAAGAAGGATATTGACAAGGTGGAAGGTGTCCAGAGGGCTACAACCAAAATGGTGACATGTATAGAAACCAAGCCCTGTGAAAAATGGCTTAGAGATTGAGGAATGTTTAGCCTGGAGAAGAGAAATCTAAAAAGTAATATGGTGGCCATACTCAAATATCTGAAGGGATGTCATAGGGAAGATGGAGCAAGCTTGGCTTCTAATGCTTCAGAGACTAGACCATGAACCAATGGATTCAAACTGCAAGAAAAGAGATTCCACTTAAACTTTAGGAAGAATTCATTGTTTATAAGAGCTGTCTGGGAATGGAATAGTCTGCCTTTGAGGGTGGTGGATTCTCTTTCTCTGGAGCTTTTTTTAACAGAAGTGGAGTAGGCATCTTTTGGGAGTGCTTTAGTTATGTATTCCTGCATGGCAGCTGGTTGGATTTGATGGCCTTTGTGGCCCCTTCCAAATGCTATGATTCTATCATTCTGAAGCAGCATTTGATGTGGCTTGAACAGCAACATCTGGAAGGGTATAAGTGCACATGTGCACATGTGTGTTCTGTGCATGAAGAAGTGCCATAGGTACACACTAGGGGCTCTTGGACTCTTGAAAAACCTGACCAAAGCCATCCTAGCTGGCTAGAAAATACATTTACACCACAATCCTTTTTATTTTCATGGAAGCAAGTCCCACTGAGTTCAGTAGGCCATACTCCCAGGTAAAGTTTGCGGGCATCTGGCTGCAACCGCAGAATTTAACGGGGGGTTTTAGTTTGAAAACAAAATTATTGCCATTAAGAAGTGACCTTTCAGCACCATATTTTTTTAAAAAAAGATCCCTTGCACAATAATTAACACTTTTTTTTCTTCTTGAATTTGATAAAACACCTCTTCTGGCTTTAGAATATGCTAGGACCATAACTCACAAGGTGCACAGAGGCCCTGCATAAGGATGTATGAGCATGTGGAAGGAGGGAATGGAAAGGCATGGTATCTCTCTAGTGACACTTTACTACTATATTTTGGACTGGGCTATGAAGCAAGATGCTCTCCACCCTCTTGACCATTACTACAGTACAGATGGCTATGGGGAGCAACTGATATATCACTCCTCACCCACTCACCCAGTGGCAGCTGCTGACTTCCATGTCTGGGTGCAGTGAATCTGCTCTGGGGGTTAATCCACACTACAGAATTATAGTGCTATGATTCCACTTTAATGGCCATGGTTCCATCCTATGGAATCCTGGGGTTTGCAGTTTAGAGAGGGGCCTTTAGAATTCTCAGCAAGAGCAATCCAGAGCTCCATCCAACTACAAACTCCAGGATTCCATAGGATGATGCCATCCTAAAATGGAATCAATAGTTTTATAATTGTAGCATGAATCAGCCCCATGTTTGAGAGCCTCATCGCACGAGGTAAATAAATCAGAATTGCGTCAGGGCAAAAGTGTCTTCGGTTGTCACTTGTCACATGACATTGTCCCTGTTCTGTTGTTACCCTATGGGAGATGGTTTTAAAAATGCTTCTTTCTATTAACAGAAAAAAAAGTTTGCTAATGATCTCCTTTCCCACATCTGTAGTGCTATGATTTGCTGTGCAAAATATCAAATGCGCTTTTATGGCAATTTCTGGGTAGTCAGTAGGTGTGCTTTGGGTGGGAAAATGTAGTGATCAGGGGAGAAGGAATAGCCCTTAATTCCCTTTTCCACCCTGTTCTGTTACTATAATGGTATAATGGCATGGTGCTACTGGTGTCTTCATTCTCTCTCTTTCTCTCTCTCATTTATACATTTACACACAGACAAAGCCTATCACACAGGCTTGAAAATGTAAGAGGAAATGCTAAAAGAGTTTAGTAATGCTCTGCCTCCCTCTCTCTTTGTCTTCCTTCAGACATGCTCATCACTGCACGAGGATATTTCAGACAGATAGCAGTAGTTGCCCATTTTCATCAGCCTGTGATTAAACTAGGGGGCCCCTCATAAATGAAAAAAAGAAGGCCTTTTTACTATTTCCATTTCTATCTCTTTCTCTGTGTTTGTGTGCCAAACTAGGAAAAAATGGTGGTACTGAGTGGTACTGGGTGGGCAGTACCAAATGCTGCGTGTGATAAGGTTTTTGCAGGAATATGAAGGCTCAAAGGCCGGGAAAATAGGGAACACAGCAATCCTGACTGAATAGTGCTTTTGAAAACGGCACCATTTTAGAAGAAGAGGCTTGTGCGATAAGGCTGTCAGTTGAAGGAGCTATCCAAGGTAGTGAGAATAGGTCCAGCACTTGCAACACATCTTGCAAAGTTAAAACTAATGCTACATTGTATTCACAACCCCACCTGAGATGAGCATCACCAGCTGCCACTGCCATCCATTAGTTCCTCTAACCCAGTGTAACACCAAAGTGGCCTCAAAGTGGTAGTGGTGAAAAAATACTTCATTTCTTTTACTTAGGGGAGATCCCCTATGACAATCTATCAACCCATATAGGCTGTATCAACATTTATGTCTTCCTCCTGCCCCTCTTACCTCCTTTTACAAATCCAGCAAATATGTTTATGGATGCAGGCAGTGCTGAAGAGATTTGTTTTGCAAGAGACATTCACTTCACTGTGGTTCTTTAAGTGCACAGCGGACTACGTATACCGAAGGGATAACAAAACATACAAACAAAGAACTGAAACTAAAAGCAAGTGGTTCTTTGGAAGATCTATACCGAACTGTTCCTTTTGTAGAATGATGATCACTCTGTTATGTGAAACTTACTTTTAAAAAAAATGTAGAAAAGAAAGCTGAGAATCAAAAACCATGTATGTATCAGCCAAAGTCCATAGTGAAGAGTAAATCGCTCTTCCTAGACACTTTTTTGTTCCTTATCACACTTTAAACGTGTCTCCGGCATTGACGCCTGCGGTGCTTTGCAGCTACTCAACGATGATCACAACAACAAACAGAACCAGAACGGTCAGCAAAAGGACTTTCCAAAACCCATGTACACTGGACCATGACACACTTAGAATTCTTCCATACAAAATGTTTCAACGTTGGTCTGTTCATTAATAGCTATCATCATTTTTTTTAAGACGGACAAAGGAATACTGTAGTTGCAAACTCCAAAAAAGCTTCCCTGAGAACCTTTTGTAATTATTTTTTTTCCATTGCGCTTTCCACTGGAGATCCAGAGCTGCTCTTTTGGAAAATAAAAAATAATGCTACTCTATAATACTTGTAAGAGTTTTTATGTCCAGTAAGTATCGGAATCCTTGGTGGGGTAAGTATCCCAGTTCAGATTGGGATGGACACATAACCTGCAGCTCCAGACTCACATGTACGATACAAGTCACAAGATGTGTGTGTTACCTGGGGACATGACCAGAGGCAACACAATGTTGTGGAGTATGTTGTGATACAGATAAAAGCCCTGTTCATTTAATGCTCTAAACCTTAAACTAATTCTTCCAAGAGCCTTCTTTGTGCCCAGTGGCTTGTGAACATCCTTGATCCCCTTTACTTCTAAGCCACTCTTGGAAGCTGCATCCCATAGAATTGGCCAAAAAGTCAAAACAAGGCCCGCACCATTTGCCAAAGGGATGCCACCAAGTAAACAAAAACATTTTGAGTTCAGTTCTTCTTGTGAATGGCCTCTTGGTTACATTTTGGTCCTTTGATTCATTCATTCGACAAGTTTCGTAACTTGTAAACCTGAATATGCAGAGTGAAGGTCCTCTATATTTTTCCAGTAACTTGAATTTCCACTTTTTAAAATTTATTTTTTTACTTTTCCCTCTCTTCTTCTTCTGGTTCTCTACCCCCCTTTTTTTGTCCCATTGGATCTAGACCTGAATTCCTTTTATGGCCTGTTTGATGCTTTCCAGCAGGTCCTTGTTCTCAGGATTCTGGTAGCACTCCTGGTTTGTGTACATATCAGTAAGGGTGTTGACGTATGCATCAAAGTTCTGCTCACTGATTGGTTCCTAGGTGCAAGAGAACACAAAGTAAACACCAATGAGCAAAACAAGCCACATGAATCTTAACTGGACTCAGAACACAGATAATACTCTTGGGGAGCTTTGCAGAACATGTGCCAACAGAATGAGTCTTCCTAGGACAGTGACAGTGGTCATGGGAAAGAAGAACATTTGCAAAGCCTTGCACTCAGTCACCTGTGGTGACTATCTCACCACTGCTGCGGCTGCTGTTGCTGATATTACAGTGCGCCTGCATCATACGCAGGCGTGCTATACGCAGATTTGAGCATATGCTCAAACCCGCATAGAGCCGCATGGGATGCAAGGGGAATGAATGGGGAGTGCACCCATGGCGTGCACGCACCACTGCGCTGCCACATGCACGAGCCCCACTCATTCCAGTGGGGCTTGAGCATGCATGGAATTCGGAACGGATCCCTGCGTAAGCAGAGGGTGCACTGTATTAAGGGAGCCCTGGTGGCACCGTGGTTAAATGCTGGTACAGCAGCCACAATGTTATAAGTTTGATCCTAGAGGAGCACTCCAAGGTCCACTCAGCCTTCCATCCTTTCATGGGTCAGTAAAAATGAGTACCCAGCTTGTTGGGGGCAATTGGCTTACACATTGTAAACTGCTCAGGGAGTGCTAGTTCACTGATAAGTGGTATAGAAATGTACTTGCTATTGCTGCTATTATTATTATTGTTATTTCTACTTTTTCCTCAAAATTGGGACACAAAATGGCTTACAAATTTAAAAAAATACAATTAAAAACAAAAGTGGGCATTAAATGATATAGCCAGACCAAATAAGCAATGTTATGCTACAGATCTTTATTCAAAAGTACAGCCCATTTGCATCAATAGAAGTATAGTGTCAAGATCAAGGGAAGTAATAGTGCCACTCTATTCTGCTTTGGTCAGGCCTAGGGTTGCCATAAGTCAGGACCTCCAAACCGGGACAAATGTAGGACCACATTTTCAAATGTAGGACACGTTTTTTATATGTTAATATATGTTAATATAAATGCATGTTTCTTCGGCTGCTCAAAATGGAGGACATTTTGGCATTATTCCTAGACAGATGGCAGAAATGTACTTCTCTTTCTGGCCAAATACCCCCCCCCCCCGCCCAATTCTACAACTACATGTCCCACTTCCAAGCAGGCATAGGATTTGAAAGACCACAGGCACCCCCCCTTTGCCACTGCAAACTACAAGTCCCACTCCCAAGCAGGCATGGGATTTGAAAGACCACAGGCTCCCCCTTTTGCCACTGCAAACTACATTTCCCACTCCCAGGCCTTCTTAGCAATTCCCCCCTTCCTCCTTTTCCTTGCCTCCTCAACCCCCCCCAACCCTTCACCCCCTCTTTTTCCCCAGGTATGTCTCAACTTAGGGGGGATTTATGGGTCAGATCCCTTGCAAAGTCTTTTTTCTTTTCTAATGGGGGGCAAAGCCTTGAGAAGCCCTGGACCCCTGAGAAGAAGAGGAGGGAGGCTTAGAGAGAGGGGGGTAAATAAGAGGGCTAGAGGCAGGGTTGCCATAAGTCAGAAAGGAGTTGGGCACACAACAACAACAATAACAACAGCAACAGCAGAGGAGGAAGGGGAGGAGGAGAAAAAAGGGGAAGGAGAAAGAAGAAGAATAGGAACAAAGAGAAAAAGAAGATGAGGAGGGGGAAGAAAGGAAGAAAAAGGAGAGGAGGAAGAGGAGGGGAAGAGGAGGAGAAGGAAAAAAAAACGGAATAACAAGAAGAAGAGAAGGAGGGGAAAGAGAAAGAGAAAGAGGGGAAGAACTAAAAGAATTTTATCTATTCCTCTTTTAATTGTTATTATCTTAGAATGTACGCCTTGGGCAGGCTTTTATTTACTCCTAATTTTACCAACTTTGTACAGCGCTGCGTATAATTACAGCGCTATAGAAATAAAGTTTAATAATAATAATAATAAGAAGAAGCTTGCCTGAGTGCAAAGCCCTCCCTGCTTGGACGTTGGAGCATGCCAAATAAGGAAGCAGAGGGCTGGCCAATAGGGGCAGGGCAGAGCAGCAGACGCAGCCCCCTGCTAGCTTCAGTCATGCTGCTGCTACAGCCCTCTTGCTCAGCACTGTAGCAAAGGGAGGCAGCAACCCTGGGAGCTCAGAGTCGGGCAGCCACCCAGGAATGGGGGGAGGGCGGGGCGGGACCGGGCCCCGCCCCCAGGAGGCGGGAAAGTCCCGCCCACTGCCGTGAAATGGCAAGCCTAGTCAGGCCCCACCTAGAATAATGTGTCCAGTTCTAGGCACCACAATTTAAAAAGGATGTGGAGAAACTGGAGCGTGTCTAAAGAAGGGTGGCTAAAATGGTGAAGGTTCTGGAAGCCATGCCCTATGAGGAACGACTTAGGGAGCTGGGGATGTTTAACTTGGAGAAAAGAAGGTTAAGAGGTGATATGATAGCCCTGTTTAAATATTTAAAGGGATGTCATATTGAGGCGGGAACACGCTTGTTTTCTGCTGCTCCAGAGACTAGAACATGGAACAATGGATGCAAGCTACAGGAAAAGAGATTCCACCTCAACATTAGAAGGAATCTCCTGACAGTAAGGGCTGTTCAACAGTGGAACACACTCCCTTGGAGAGTGGTAGAATCTCCCTCCTTGGAGGTCTTTAAGCAGAGGCTGGATGTAAAGACATGGAACAATGACAATGTACACTCAAATGAAGCAGGTTGAGAATTGACAACACTGGCTACCTTGATCTTAAGCATGTTTACTTACATGGGGCCCTTGGCATCCGCTGTATCCCTTATATAAAACTATATTCACAGCTTGCTTTTTGGAATTTATATATTTTAAAAATATTTTCAAGCAATGGATAGTTAAATGCATGGATAAAAAGACTCCATGGATACAGAGAACTATCTGTACTTGGAAATGGCCTGACACCAGCTAGTTGTGCCTTAACTTTTAAGAGGTCTTACTTATGCATTCTTGTCTTGTAAATTTAAAACACTGTAGTAGACCACAAAGTTACTAGGGGGAAAATAATATGAAAAATTGAAGCCATACCCTTTCTGTTTATGCACAAAATGGCTGTCTTACAGCAGAGGACTAGACAAGATGGTTCACTGCAGCCCTTTCAAGGGCAACATAATGTTCATTCCTAAAATTAAATCAACTTCATTTTAAATTGATTGCCTGAGGTCCAAAACACACTTCAGAAATAATCCAGTTTGAGACCACTTTAACTGCCCTGGTTCAATACTAGGGAATTCTGGGAACTGTAGTTTTGTGAAACATTTAGCCTTCTTTGACAGAGTACTCTGGTGTCATAATAAACTACAGTTCCCAGGTTTCCCTAGCACTAAGCCAGGACAGTTAAACCCGATTATTTCTGCAGTGTATTTTGGATCTATGTGAATTTAAAGCCTCCATGAATTGGAATATATGTTTGCTTTTTTCCATCTGAATTATTTGTTGCATTAACAAATATTCATATATTACATAGTCACATACATTAATAAATGTGCAAGAAAGCTTTTTAGTGTCAGGTGTAAAGGTATTCTTGTGCTGCTTACTAGGAAGTAAATTCCACTGAAGTCAGCAAGACCTACTTCAGTGTAAAAATATTTTGGAACAAGATGTATTTTGGCTCAAGCTGCTAGTCTCTATGCAGTATTCTTGTCTGTCCAACTTGTTTGTCGCACAACACATTTCTAATGTGTTTAAATGGTGCTAATGTGCACATAACACAATTAGGTTCTTGACAACAGAGAGGAGGTAATTAATATTTTTTCAGTTATTCTACTTTAGTGCAACATTCCCCTCCCCTAATTCCACAGCAATACAGTGGTAGCATGCTGGGTCCTGCTAGACCTTGTCATGTTAAGTATAATATACTCTCTTCATGGTAGAGATTGTTCTGTTGACAGCTATTCAGAACAGAATGGAAGCTTACTGACTTACAACAGGATCTGCAATATCTATCTGATGCTAAATTCCAGTCCTGTCCTATCTCCCCTCATGCTATCTTAGACTTTAGTTAAAAAAAAAAAAAAGGGAGAGGAGGCAACATGGATCTTTGATCATGGTCCTTTTATTATTTTCTTACCTACTTGGGCTATGTGGTGTAATGTGACAAAACATAAGGCAAAAGGAAAAGATTGGTCAGCAAAGAGTGTGTTACAATATAGTAGAAGGTTGAGCTGCTACTGAGTATGTAGACAGTGTTATGCTAGTCTGGAATATCAATATGTAAAGGGATCTTGTAGTACCTTTGAGAGTAACTGTGCACAATTAGTCTCAGAGGTGCTACAAGATCCCTTTGCATACTAATATGTAGTGATAGATATTGAGATGGATTACAGGATTCCTATTTTTCTAATGCCTTTTAGGAGCCATGTGGCCTATGGGCTGCATGTGGCTGCATTTTGTGTCCATCTATATCTCAGTGTCAGGGTTTGGTTTATTTATTTTTTGTTAAAATGTGATATCAGTTACAAGGTCCCTAAAAGTAACTAGTTATCGATATGTGCTGTACTAGCCACTTAGAATGGGGATTGCACTTCCTTGCTTTCAGACATTTAAATTATCCTGGCCTTTTTGCCAATCTTCCTATATTTAATAGGGATGGGGAAAATAATTGGGGTTATATTGCCATATGGAAATATCATTTTGTGATTGCCAAGACTTGGCAACAGAACCAAGCCCATCATGCCTCAGAAATCCATGAATTTCTGTATTTGTGATACATCTCAGAGGGAGAAAATACACATAAAACCATGTATACAAACATGCTTTCTTCCAATGGAAAAGGAATTTCAGAAACAAAGAGGTAAAAAAAATGGATATACAAAAATATGGTTTGACAAAGAGTCCAAAAGTATGCATAAGTTTCCATGCAGAACAAAAAAATCACAATCTTGCAATTCCATGTGAAACTGGGATGGGATGTGAATGCTATTGGGTCAGCAAGAAACACATCAAGACTGAAACAGACAGGCTGCATCCGCATGTCAGAAATAATCCAGGTTGACATCACTTTAACTGGCATGTCCCAGTGCTATGGAATTCTGGGATTTGTAATTTGTCTGAGCTCTGACAAGCAAAATGTATCATAAAATTACATCAGAATTCCATTGTATTCAGCCATGGCAGTTAAAGTGGTGTCACCCTGGATTATTTCTGCAGTATGGATGCAGTTAGATTTTCACATGCTTAATTTACAATGGCGGACTCCCCTGCTGCACTGAATTTTATATAAAAAAGTAGAAATAATTGATGCCTTTAAATGGTTTCTCTTCGTCTTCTATGTTGCATGCAGCATCTTCCCTCTCCAATAATGCTTTCTGAAATGGGTTCTTTGCTCTGCAGATAAAGGCTGAGCTCATACAATAGAGTTACTCACCATGTGTGGAAGGCGGATATTGGCAAGACTTTGGATAAGAGTCTGGCTTAGCCCTGAGAGCTCAAGGAAGAGGGCTTCATTCTGCTCCTCAATGATCTTGTTCTCCTCCTCAATATTCTTAAGGTTCTTCTCCATGCTTGAGATCTGCAGGTTAGGAACAATGTGGATTAGAAGAGAAATGATCTTGAATAAGCTAAAGTATTGTGTGTGTTACAACTACAACCTGGTGATCCCATCTTGAACTTTAAAGGTCTCTTTGTCTCACACCCTGGTGTTGACATAAGTTAACCCTAGACCTACATATGCCTACTTTAGGTTGCTGCAGAGATTGGCATTCCCTTGCTTCCTCTGCACTGCCAAAGCCTCCTGGGGCCTACCATAGAGCTGTCAAAGCTCTCTGCCCATGTCATTTGTGCTTGAAGGACAGATGGTGTTGTGGGGATCAGAGAAGTATCCAACTATGTCCTGGTAATCAGATGCAAAACAGTGAAGATTATCGCACTGGGGTTAAAACCCCCAGTGCGTTCTAACGGGGGCAAGCACGGAGCGTGACGGGAACCCGATGGGCCCCAGAACGCTAGTTTACTGCATGGCAGAATGCCACCATCTCCAAGCATTCCCATTGGGTTCCCATCGGGTTCCAGGGGATGCCATTTCTGGGGACGCTTTGAGGAAATCAGGAAAATAAAGAGCTGCTTTAAAAATACCGCTAACTAGTTACTTTTAGGGACCTTGTAACTGATATTAAAGTAGAAGTTCTCAGGCTCTGGTGTCAGTTGATCTGTTAGGCAGGAATATTTAGCTCAGTGATTCTCAAACTCTAGCCTTTCAAGTGTTTTGACTTCAGTTCCCTGAATTCCAGATTATTAGCCATGGCTGAGTATGGACCAGACTCAGCCAGACTATGATGAGGCTTCTGGGAGCTGAAGTCCAAAACACCTGGAGGACCAGGGTTTGGATATCACTGATTTAGCTCATGCGTTGTGAGGAGCAACCTCTAGCTAGTTTCATAACCATCACAGTTCAGAGGTAGGTCAGTAACTACAGGCAAAATACCAAAAATTGATCAGCAACAGATAAAAGGTTACTAGAAGAAAGGTTTAACAAGGGAAGAATAATGAATTAACCTCTGTGAGATCACCTCTCAGTGAGTGAATATGTTATTTCTGTATGGGTAGGCTATCCTTCATCTATTGCAAAATTTTTTGAAGCATCCAGTATTTGTTTTCATTGGTGGGGAGGAAGACATCTTTCTATAAATGTGTACTGGAGGAAGCCAGAAGGAAGGGTGAGATGCTCACTGCTGAACATCCCTAGTGAGAGACCACCTTTCTCTGCAGGAAAACATTGCCATCCCATCCCAGTGGAGAATAACATCTTCCACTTGGGGACACTGCTTGGTGATAACAAATATTTCCTCCTGGCTTTGATGCTGAGCCATTTAGTATCTGCAGATATGGTTTCTCATAGGGTTACAAATTGTGCATAAAGCAGAAAGGTGCATTGCACTCTTACAAAAGAGAAAAAAGCATTGCAACGTGAAGGGGTTTTGGCAGGACAAACTCATTCCTCTCATGTTGAAGAGTCTCTTGGGTTCAGAATACAAGAAATGCAACCATACTCTAACCAACAAATAGAGGAGTTTGTGGGTTTAAAAAAAATTTATGGGGCCATTCCAATGACCTCTATTGAGTTAATTTTAGCACATGAACATGGAAAGACAATGGAGACAGATGAATACCTGTGTCTGCAGCTTCACCATGGCTGCTTCCATCTCAGTGTTGGATTCATTCAGCTCACTAATTTCTTTGTTTAACTGCTTAATTTCTTCATCATTTTCTAGAACTGTAAAAAAAAGTGACATAAAACATCAGTCAGATATCTTTCTGGTTTGACATGTGCAGAGAGATCCAGAATACGGTGCAATTTTGCTGACACTTAGTACATCTCGGTTTGGTCAGTGTCTGAATCAGAAACCATTTGGAAACAGACATGGCTGCCAACTTGCCTTCCAACACAGGGTAGTGCATTAAAGTAATACATGAAATGGGAAAGCTACATGTCAATTTAAACGTAGCAAGTTCATAACTAGTATGTAGAGAAATCTTGTAGCAACTTTGAGACTAACTGAAAGAAAGAAGTTGGCAGTGTGAGCTTTCGTAGGCTTCAGTCTACTTCCTCAAATATCAAAAGCATCTGAGGAAGTAGACTGAAGCCTATGAAAGCTCATGCTGCCAACTTCTTTCTTTCAATTAGTCCCAAAGGTGTTATAAGAACCTTCTTCCCCCGTGAGCAAGAGCCATCACTTCTTTAACCAGCTTCAAAACGGAGTTGAAGACCATCCTGCTCAGAGAAGCATTCCCAGGCTTTGCTTAATTGTCACTTGCTATTTGATGTTCTTTTGTTGCCTGTTTTATTGAATCATTTCCTGTATTGCTATGTATTTTATATGTATTATCCTACTAGAGAGGCAGACTAACTCCAACAGGCCTCCCTGGAAGAAGATTAACTATCCATTAAGAAACCAAGCCCTCCCTCCAGTCCTTCTCCCCTGATCCAGGCCTCGGAGGTTGAGAAGAACTGCTGGCCCTCATCCCCTTCCCCACCACCACTCCCTTCTCCTTTTGTGTCATTTCTTTTTAGATTGTAAGCCTGAGAGCAGGGAACCGTCCAATTAAAAAGATTGTATGTACAGCGCTGTGTAAATTTACAGCGCTTTATAAATAAAGGATAATAATAATAATAATAATAATAATAATAATAATAATAATAATAATAATAATCTCTCTACATACTGATTCTACAAACTAACACGGCTATATGTTTAAGTTCATAACTAGTTTCAGTGGAGCAAATTTAAATAGAATTTCTTGACAGTACATTTTTTTGGGAGTAGGGGGCTTGATCTGCTGTTAATAGGACATGGAAGTCCAGAAGAAGATTGAGATGCTGATCGTAATCCCCATGTCAGAAGAATGGTGAATCCACTCCATGTTTCAATCCAAACTTTAAAGGAATAATGTAAAGTGTTGAAACCAAACCTCCAATAGGAGCAGCCTATTAGTCAGATATACTTCTTTGATAATGTGGCGATGAGGACAGCCATTGGCAATATGAAATTTGCTCAGTATTAACTCAAGGACAATTTACACAAAAGGAAGTCAATAAGTGGATGGGAAACACTGAAAAATCAATTTTGAGACTGCTTTAACTGCCCTGGCTCAGTGCTAGGGAGTCCTGGGAATTGTAGTTTATTGTGGCACCAGAGCTCTCTGACAGAGGAGGCTAAATGTCTCACAAAACCAGAGTTCCAAGAATTCCCTAACATTCCCTAACATTGAGCAAGGGCAGTTTAATCAGCCTCAAACTGGATTATTTCTAGAGTGTGTTTTGGACCTAAGTCTCTCCACCTGCAATGAGGTCTTTCCCTTTTCCTACTGCCTTCTACAGTTGGCCCTCCATATCCATAGATTCTTTATCCACAGACTTGAGTATTCACAGCTTGAAAATATATTTAAAAATATATACATTTCCAAAAGCCAACCTTGATTTTGCCATTTTGTATAAGGGACACCATTATATTTAATGGGTGTTGATATCCATGGATGCTGGTATCCATGGGGAGTTCTGGAACCAAACCCTAATGGATACTAAGGCCCACTGTCCTTTGCAAAGCACAATTGTCTTTTCTAGTGAATAATGTTTTCCTATGATGTGTCTAAGGGCTGAGACAGACTGCCTGAAGATGGCAATCTGATTTTAACTCTGGAGGGACGTCGCAGCCGCCAAACGTTACTCAGTTGTGGCAAACTATGTTTTCCTGTTATTTTTTTTCTTGGTGTGTGTGTTTATGTCTTCCCAGAAGTTTTTCTTCTAGGTTTTTTTTTTGGGGGGGGGTGCCCAGGTTACATCGCGAGTGCATCACTGGTGCACTCATGACATAAGCGACGCACAGCAACTTGCGGACGCTGTGCGTCCCTTACATCAAGATGGCAGTGCCCATGTGGATGGGATGCCACCATTTGTCATGGCCATCCAAGAGCAGGACGAGGAGGACGAGGAGGAGATGGAGGCTATACCAGCTCCCAGTTCTGCCCCGCCAGACCCAAGCCCTGATCTCCCAGCCTCAGGGGTTGAAGCTTAGCCAGGTCCTAGCTCTGTGGGGTTCCCTCCTGAGGCTCACCAGCCTAGTGTTGACTCTGTGGAAGAACCAAGCATGGAGGTCCCTTCCTTTAGGCAGAGGAGAGCTGAGAGTTCTTGCGTGCATCGATCCAGGAGGCTTGCAAAGAGGCAATCTGCAGATAAGTCACATCTGGCACAAGGGAGGGCGTCTCTCATTTAAGCAGCTGGGGAAACGCCAACCCTTTGCCAGAGATTATTGTAGAATCCTTCATTGTGATTGCTGTCGGCACTGGCTCCTTGAACCCTTGTCTGTCTTGTATCTACGACTTTGGAACGAACTGGACTATTGCTACCTTCTGGTTCTCCTGACCCTGGACCGAACTGACTTCCATGACCTCTCGTATCCTGACCTTGGCTTTGTTTGTGGCTTGCTTCTCTCTGACTAGAAAGGTCTGTAGACTCCCAGCTCCTAGTCAGCTCTTTTGGCTGAGCCATCATTATCAGCGTTTGTTTGTGTGTGTGCTGGCCGCAGTCCAGGACACTATTAGGCTACCACCGTTATTCACTAGGGTTCCGGACCGTGCGGTTGCCACGTGGTCCAGAACCCTAGTATCGACCCTAGTATCGCCGCTGCCACGCTGCTTTTGGCCCATCTATCTTGGGCCTTAACTACAACTGTCTTAATGCCTTCAATGTCTACTTTGACTTTGAACTTTGGCTCTGTAGTGGGAAGAAATCAATATTAGTATCAGTGCCATGGGAATGTTCATTTTGTTGCATAACTATACACACACACACACACACACGGAAATTATTCATCCTTGCATGCAAGGAGAAAATAATCAAAGATTTGTGAAGTTGAAGGCTTCCATGGCTGGCATCCATAGTTTTTTGTGGGTTTTTTGGGCTATGTGGCCATGTTTGAGAAGAGTTTATTCCTGACCTTTTGCCAGCATCTGTGGCTGGCATCTTCTCTGAAGATGCTAACCACAGATGCTGCTGAAACATCAGAAATAAACTCTTCAACAACATGGCCACAAAGCCCAAAAAACCCACAAAAAAATAACAATCAAAGATTTATTTTCCTATTCTTATGGCCATGGCTGAGAAATTATTTTGATTGGTCTTATGCTCTGAAACAATTCCATTCTAGTAAACCACATGTGATCTATCTGACAGAAAACTGGAGACATTTGCAAACGTGTGTATATTTGTAGTACAGTCGGCCCTTCTTATACACAGATTTTTTATACACGGATTTAAGCATACACGGTTTGAAAATGTTCCAAAAAAGTATAAATTTACCTTGATGTTCCATTTTTTATTAGGGACACCATTTTGCTATGTCATTATACTTAATGGGACTTGAGCATACACGGATTTTGTTATACACGGGGGATCTTGGAACCAAACCCCAGCGTATAACAAGGATCCACTGTATTTAGTACATTAGGACATCTCTAGTATTTCAAAGCTATGCTAAGTGTATGTGCAAGAATAAAGCCCATTTTGTTCAGTAATCTGGATGATGCGTTGCATGCTTCGTGTGTTCAGTGTTGTGGGAGATCTTCTATGGGTAAGAAACATTTGCATATTAGAGCAGTCTAAAAACACATGAATTAGAAAGGGCTAATTTAATATACAAGAGCCAACATGGTGTAGTGGTTTGAGTGCTGGACTGTGGCTCTGGAGACCAAGGTTCGATTCCCGGCTTGGCCATGTAAACCCACTGGATGCCCTTGGGATGTCACATGCTCTCAGCCTCAGGGGAAGGCAATGGCAAACCTCCTGTGACGAAATCTGCCAAGAAAACCCAGTGATAGGTTTACCTTAGGGCAGTGATGGAGAACCTTTTACAGACCGAGTGCCCAAACTGCAACCCGGACATCACTTATTTATTGCAAAGTGCCACGTGCCTCTGGCTTTCTAGTAAGAAACTCTGGCAAACTCTGTGCTAGGGCGACAGCATGTGTGCCGACAGAGAGGGCTCTGAGTGCCACCTGTGGCATGCGTGCCATAGGTTCGCCATCACTGCCTTAGGGTCAGCATAAGAAAAAAAAAATGACTTGGGGACACACAACAACAAACTGTATGTATTGTCTACTAATAACATTGTGTCTATACATGGAGTGTTGAATCTTGTTACAGGCATGCATAATTCCTTATCTCCTGCTTCCCACATCAATCCCCTGAGGCCACTGAAAACAGTCCATAGGTTTGGGGCACCCTG
Source organism: Sceloporus undulatus (assembly GCF_019175285.1). Lineage (NCBI taxonomy): Eukaryota > Metazoa > Chordata > Lepidosauria > Squamata > Phrynosomatidae > Sceloporus > Sceloporus undulatus. The sequence goes on along the minus strand of NC_056525.1, from coordinate 9,213,990 downwards.
TGGAATTGTTCATTTGCAACAGAGAAGGAACTTCCCAAATCCAGAAGATAGACCCATTGCACTCAGAGGTTCATCTGAAGTTAATGCAAGGGAGATCCTGAATCCAACCGGGGTGTGATGTCATTACATTATTTTATACCAGGATTGTATTATTCAGTCCAGGCTTGCTTACCATCGCTGGTCTTGAATTTAGTGTTGAGAATTTCATCCCCTGAGATTTTCCCTTTTTTCCCAGCAAAAGTAGCTCTTGGACACCCTGAAAGGCTAAAGGAACAACAGAACAGGATATTATGAGAAATGCCACGTAAGCTGAACTAGATGAGTATTAAGGCAAAACCAAAATTACATGCAACAGTGTACAGGGATTCCTTGCAATATGACATTTGGCATTACTTGGGAAAAGCCAGCACACATATTTACATTGTCCTCACTTGTCTCTCACTGTCATTATCATGATCCTGAAGTTCACTGGCTGTTTTAGTCCATAGGATTTTAATTCTGATCCTTATGTTTGGTGATATTGAATCTGATGTGAACTTGTCATATGCTTTACATGATCTCTGATGGGATGGGATTATATGTGTGATTATTTTGGGAAGCACTAGAGTTGGGAAAGAATAAAAGAGATGGAAAAGACTATGTGAAAACTTAGACACTGACAGCCACTTAGATAACACTGAGCAAGATGGACACACAATACAACTTTTAAATAAGATGGCTTCTTGTATTTCTAAATTGCAGCATCCATATGAAATAATAGTACAGAGAGGATTTGTGGTGAATTATGTTTTCCTGTTATGTTTTTTTCTTGGTATGTGTGTTTATGTGTTTTTCTGGGAAAAATCCTGCTTTGATGCAACTTGTTCTGATCCAGAAACTGAAACTGGCAAATCTGGGGAAAAAAAGTTTTGTTGTCATCGAAAGTTGTCCTACTTTTTTTGACTGGGAATATTTGCATAAGCTTTGAAAAACCAAGTGTGTTTTATTTCTCTGAGAGAACACAAAAAACTTTTATTATTATTATTTTTTAAAAAAATAGTTATTTTCCCATTTCTTTCTAAGACGGAGAAAATTACCAAAAGAAAACATCTATTTTATGATCATTGTAAAGCCATTTCCCAGAGGCAGCTTTTTCAGCTGTTTCTATAAGCAGTATTTTTTTTATACATCCATCAGGAATTCACCGAAGCTGGTGTTTGAATAGTTCAAAAACAGAAATGACACTTAGATTTGAAAGAAATTCCCTTGCAGGTTGCCCCATAAAAGATTCAGCTGTAAAATGCAGATTTTAATCAAAGTGCATATTTTATGTCCCATAAACCGGAACAGATCTTAATCCAGAAACTTGGTGTATTGGCAGATAGCCTGTTCTACTGTTCAAATAACAACTCCAACAACCCAATGGTGTAGCTGTTGGGAGCAGGGAATGAAGACATTGTCTTGCCTATATGAATTTTGCTCCCCACAATGAAATTTTGTATTATCTTCACATTTCTAGTAATGGAGAGAGTGAGAATCAAAAATCATTTACCCAGAAATCTTGTATTTACTCTGTTTGCATTCCCTTGGGAATTTGCCTGTGCCTTTTCTTTGGATTCTGAAACTGTATTTCTTGCGGCTCAACTAAAATTTTAACTGAAGAAAATTTTATGGGAAGGAGGCAGAATTTTTGGTTGGGGGGCAATGCCCTCATTTTGGGAGCAGCAGATGCAATGGCAGTTTTCTAGGAATATTTGGTATCTCTATTAAGCAGAGTGCAGTCAGCATAGGGCAGTGTTTTGAGCTTTGGGCTGAGACTCTGGAGACTAGGGTTCAAATCTGCGCATGGAAACCCACAGGCTGGCCATGGGTATGTCACACCCTCTCAGCCTCAAAGGCTGGCTATGGCAAACCCCCTTGAAACATCTTGCCAAGAAAACAAAGTGATGGGATTGCCATAAGTCAAAAATGGTCCAAAACACACTGCAGAAATAATCCAGTTTGAGACTGCTTTAACTGCTCTGGCTCAGTGCTATGGAATTCTGAGAACTGTAATTTTGTGAGGCATTTAGCCTTCTCTGTCAGAGAGCTCTAGGGCCACAATAAACTACAACTCCCAGGATTCGCTAGTGCTAAGCTAGGGCAGTTAAAGCGGTCTCAAACCACATTATTTTTGCAGTGTGTTTGGGACCAAGAACTTGAAGGCACACTGCAGCAACAGCAGCAGGGCAAACTCAATATGAGCTTGTGGTAGAGACAAGAATAATTAGTTTGCATGCCCATGTAAGGTTCAAAAAAGAGAGAAAACATACATTTATTGTCTCAGAAAATTCATCTTAGGATAGGAAAAGAGATAGACAAAAGATGTTAGCCTGTACTTGGTTACAAGAGCCCTTAAAGTCTTGATCTCAGGTGTGGAGCTGGCAGTCATTGCTGGGGTTGGGCCTCCAAATAAGGCAATCAAGAGACTAACTAAGGGCCCATTTATACTACACAATTATGGTACTATTATTCAACTTTAATTGTCATGACAACATTCTATGGAATCATGGGCTTTGTAGTCTGGTCAGGCACTACAGCTCTTCAGCTGAGAATTTTAACTCCCCCCCAACTGCAAATTCCAAAATTCCATAGGATGGAATGATGGCAGCTAAAGTGGAATTATAGCACTACAATTGTATAGTGCGAAAGGGCCCTAACATCTTGAAGAAGGGGGAAGTGATCTCAACAGGTAAGGAGGAAGCAAAAAGCTTGACTGTTTAGATACAAAGAAAGATACAGAGAAGCAAACAAAGGCCAGGCATTATCTAAAATTCCCTCTTTCACTCATCACTTTATGCAAGTATTTTTTTTAAAAATACAAATTTTATGCAAGTATTGATGCCTTTGTCTCCAACAAATTTTGGGACCACCAGATCCCCAAATCACAAGGGACTGCTGCTCAGGATGTAGCCACATTGCAAAAATAAAGCAGTTCAACATGACTTCATCCTGTGGAATCCTGGGATTTGTAATTTGGTGAAATATCCAGTATGATCTGCCAGAGAGCTCTAGTGCCTGACCAAACTACAAATCCTAGGATTCCCTAGGATAGAGTCATGGCAGTTAAAGTGGTGTCAAACTGCTTTAACTCTGTGTGGCTACACCTTCAGAAGAGCGTAGTGAGTTGGATTCAGCCTACAAACTTCATGGGGTATATGGTATACCCGCCAACCATCCTGATAAGACAGGGACAGTCCCAATTAATCCTCTGTCATCCCACTTTTCCAGCTGCTTTCAAAAAGTCCCAGTTTCTCTCTCCTTCCCTCCTTGTCCTTGGCTCATTTCAGTTGTTGCAGTTCAAAGTGCAAATGAAGTTTGCTCTCATCTAATTCAGAGAGAGTTAACAGAGACAGGAGAAGAGGAGGCAGAATATGGACCGCCTTAATTAATAACTTTTGCCACCTTGAGCACACTGATGTTGCTTGGCCACATGTGTCCACTTTCCATTTGTCAAATGTTGGAAGGTGTGGTAAAGTGGGGGAACTGAGCTGGATTAAGCTGAGCCTATATCTCTTACATCTGTAGTTCTAGTGGAAAAGTCAGCAATGAACAGCTTGCTTTTTGCATGCGCTGGCTCAGGTACACATCCAGGGAGTGTTGTTTTAGTCTTTAGAGCAGTGCATTTCAAATGAGCTGGCTGTATCCTGTGCAACCAGGCCCCTAGATCTGCACTTGCATTTCATGTCTCCTAAGACAAGGGATATAAAGTGAGCTGGCTGAAGCAAATAATCCATGATACACAATCCAAGAGAATACAAATTTCTCACATTATCCTCAGATATTGTCTACGACATGACTTTATTTTTTTTTTTGAAGCAGAAAACATGTCCTCAGTCTTGTGTGATGTGATTAAGAGCAAACACAGATCCCTCCAGCCGTTTCTACAAGGATGAGCTGAATGCAGTTCGTAGAGCAATGATACATTTTCCCTAAATCTGAAAACAGAGTGAATTTTCCACCTTCAGAAATTAGAAGCCAATGAGTGTTCTCTGTCCTTGCCATTCCTTGGAGTCATGCCAGCTGTGTTTCGACTTCTGAAGGAGGCAGCTAATTAAGTCACCCTTCATATCATTAGTACATCCCTATTACATATTCCGAAGGCACTTAGGTGAGTTGATTAAGCAGTGAGACATTGGGGATTTGAGACAGAAACTTGCTGGATCCCTTGGCAAGAACACCTAGGGATAGCAACTAGGGACTTTGCTGAAATCTTGTATCCTGTAACTCTTGTGTCTTCTCTAGGTACACTGCCTATCTTTTGCACAAATGGCTTGCTTGATGGCAGATGGTGCATAGGCACAACTCCTCTTTTGACCAAAATGGTCACTGACTGGCCATGGGGTGTGCATAATAATAATAATAATAATAATAATAATAATAATAATTTATTTCTATCCTGCCTCTCCTATAAAATTGGGGCAGCAGAAAAAGCCCTCTCTCTTGTTGCTGGGCCAGCTGCCTCCATAATCCCTCTCTGGGACCTCACATTCTGAGCAAGTAAGATGATGGAGATTTATGCCCCACCAATTTTATAAAGATTTTGGCAATGAGTTGATTTTTTTAAATGGACATTTTCACTAAAAATTAAAGCTTCTTAGATCAGTAGTTCCCAACTTTTGGTCCTCTAGATGATTTGGACTTCAGCTCCCATAATTCCTGTTGGCTACATCGGTTGGGGCTTCTGGGAGCTGAAGTCCAAAACAAATGGAGGACCAAAGGTCAGGAACCACCATGTTAGATTGTAATCTTCAGCCAAAGGTGTAATAGTGGATACACATGAGTGGGTTTGTGTGGACACAATATGTCCTGAAATTTTAGGGGTGTTGTAGGAAAACATCATATAGATCCCACATAGATCTTCGTTGCACTTCAGTTCCAAGGGTTAAACATCTCACAGAATCATCAGGCCATGTGGCACCAAGCAACATGACATATTCCTCCTTTCCCTTCTTTTTAAATCCTGTTACACAGATCAAAGTAGTGTTCCAGAAGCTCTAGAATATCTAGTTTGTTGCCAGAAACTCAAAGTTTTTGAGAAAATATCAAGAGAGGTTTCAATCGTGATCTCACTACTGCCTTTGACATAAGATGGCATGCATAATGCTTACCTTCTATGGGTGAGGAAGCTTCCATTTGCATGACCTGAGCCATCACAACCTGGGGTTGGACAGGTTGGACCCTCATTCTTGAGTGACTTCCACGAAAAGGACGAGCCATTGAGAGACCCTTCTTTCTGCCTCCGGGCTGCAAGGGGGCATCCCGAGGCACTGCGATGGGAGGCATATTTACCACTGATGTGTCCAAGCCCGACACAACCAGGAACAGGGCACCTGGGGGGGGGGGGGGGAATACAAAGAAACATAAGAGTGGAAAGTCAGAAGTCCTTATCTTCCAAGGGAATGCAGCTGGTTAATTCAACCATGATGAGACGATTTGCCAGAAAGTGATTGATACACTGACATTTTAGCTAGTGTTGCTTGTGTGGTGAGTAACATTTGCTTGAATTCCCTCTTTTCCATCACCATTAAAGGACAGAGCCCTGCCCCTTATTTCACCTGGTAACCCCAGGATTGACTGAAATGGCATGCAAGCGGGGGAAATTTGATATACACCTTCCAGGATTGCCAGCTCAGGACTATCTCAGGCCCTGAGATTGCACGGTCAGAACCTGAGAGCCAGGGATGATCCCTTGTGATTTGACAGGGGCAGGAGTTGGTGACATTACAAATGATAGTTACAAAGGGCAGTCTATGGTGACAGCATTAAGTATGATGCATTAAGTATCAACCAGAATTGGACCCTTGGTATCTGCTGGGGTTTGGTTCTAGGACCCCTCATGGATACCAAAATCCCTGGATGCTGAAGAACCATTAAATACAATGGCATAATGAAATGGTGTCCCTTACACAAAATAACAACATCAAGGCTTGCTTTTTGGAATCTATCTATCTATCTATCTATTGAATATTTTCAAGCGATGGATGGTTGAATCCGGGGATAAAAAAATCCATGGATACAGAGGGCTGACTGTATACCATACAAATAAAAATAACCAAATCTAAGGTCTAATCTGCACTGGTGAAATAATATAATCTCACACTGCTTTAACTGTCATAGCTCCATGATATGGAATCCTGGGATTTGTAGTTTGTTGTGGCACCAGAGCTCTATGATAGAGAAGGCCGAATATCTCACAAAAACCCAGAATTTAATAGCATGGAGCCATGGCAGTTAAAACAGTGTCAAACTACACTATTGAGACTACCACAGGGGGAAAATCAGGGGATTAAAAAGGCATTTTCTCGGGAAAGTTGTGCGATCGCTGCAAAGATTTTCAGACAACATTGCGATCTAAGAGGAATTATCCCAGGAAGAACCAGGAATGCTCTAGTAACAAACCATTCATGGGATTTCCCTGTGAATGGTCTGTTGCTGGAGCATTCCTGGTTCTTCCCGTGATAAGTCCTCTCAGATCGCGATGTGTGTGAAAATCTTCGCCACGATCGTGCGACTTTCCAGGAAAATGCCTTTTTAATCCCCTGATTTTCCTCCCTGTGATAGTCTCCTATTTCCACAGTGCAGATTAGACCTAAGTGAAAGGGAAAATACACACACGCATATTTTTCAAGTCAGTACTCTTGCCCTTAAATTCTTTCCTCACCCTGAGAACTGGAGAAGAGAGCTCAGACCCTGAGATTTGGATCCAAACTTTGAGACTATGACCTCAGCGACACCTTGGCGCTTAATTTTTCCTGCCGTTGTTTGCTTTTGTTTAAATATTTATGTCAGTTATAGACACATCTAAAAGTTTGTTACTGCTCAAAGCTGTAAAAAAATAGAGGAATGAAAGTCAACCATGGAGCCAACTGTTAAAGCGAGGCAGCAATTAGGAATGTCAAAGACAACTGTCAAAACAAGTGCCTGCCTCTGCTTGAAATTCACATTCTACATTTCATTGTTACCATTATTTTTATTTTTCTTCCATAAAAAAAGGAAGAGCTGACAGTCTAGAGTTGCACCGCCATTATTTCCTTCCCCCCTCAGAGATAATTTGAAAAAACGCTGATCCTGTTTTTAATCATCTGCAAATGCGGCACAATTCACTTATTGTACCACTGCCAGCAGGATGCTCACTAAATTCATAACAGCGTTGCTGTTTATATGATCGCAAGCAAATTACTGAAACCTCAAGAGAAAAGGCGAGAAAGACTGGGGGAGAGGAAAGGGGGGAAAGGCAACGATTAGCATGTGGCGTTTATGGCCTGGCCGTTACATATTTTACGCTGTTAATTTAACTTTCATTACACTTTTATGGTAAAAAATAAACCAGAGCCTTATTGTAGCAAACAGCTGGCTTGGGAAGTGGGGTGTGAGTGAGTGTGTGTCTGAACATGTTTTTAAAATGTATTATTGCTGTTTAATTGAAGTGGTAGTAATGGCTGGCCCACGGAATAACCACCCTCCTCAATTGTCTTCACCTTTTGAAGCGGGAAGGAAGGAGGCTGGGGGAGATGCTTGTCTATTATTTCTGGTGCAATAGTGCCTTGGTTGGCAGCAGGGCGCATGCCCTTCTGTGTAAGCAGTGTGGTAAATGATGTGAGGAAAGAGCAAAAAGGTTTCTTCTCAGTGGCAGCATTCACATCTTGGGATCGGAGCCAAGTCATCGTCTGCCACGCAGATGGAGCCATGGAATTACTATGGAGCCTCTTTAATGCAAACCTGCAGGGACCTTCACGAGAGGCATACCTTGTTAGAGAAGACAAAACACTCCCTTCCCAAACACTAGAAGAGTTTGGCAATGGAAGGAAAAGCTTGTCTTGCTTTACCGTTTCTATGCTCATTGGTTCAGAGAGCTGCTTATTTCTTTCAGCTGGATAGCCTACACAAGGAGCATTGAAAACATGTTTGTACTCTATATGTGCATTGTTGTTGTGGTTATTGTGTGCCTACAAGTTGTTTCTGACTTACAGTGACCCTAAGGGGAGCCTCTCACAGGGTTTTTTTGGCAAGATTTGTTCAGTCATGGAAAACCAGTGGGTGACCCTAGGCAAGTCCCACTCTCTCGGCCTCAGAGGAAGGCAATGGCAAAACCTCCTCTGAACAAATCCTGCCAAGAAAACCCTGTGATGGGTTCACCTTAGGATCACTGGAAATCAGAGATGGCTTCAAGACAATCACCATCACCAGACAGTGGTGTCAATAGAGGGTGTTGGGGTATGGACCACACCAGGTGACACCTCCAAAGAGAGGTGACACCCAGTTGAACTTCCTCCCACCCCTCCTGCTGGTGTCATGGCTCTGTAGAAGGAGGGACCCAAGGCACCAGAGATAGAGGGACAGCATATGCCCCTTTTGTCCCTCTCACTGCCTCACTTGCCCGTTTGCCTGCTTGGCTCCTGGCAACCCTTGGTGGGCATCTGAATGGGTAGTGGGCAGCCAGGGAGTGGGGGAAATGAATGAGATGAGTGGACAGGGGCAGGCAAGTGAAGGCCAGGCCAGGCTACCCCCACTGCAATTCTCTTCCAGGCACTTGTACCGGGTGACACCAATGCAAGGGATGCCACTGCCACCAACAAGGACATCCTTGACTGAGTCTCTCCACCTGTAATGTGGTCTTCTTAATTCCCTACTCTCTTTTACATTGCCAAGCACGACTGTTTTTTTCTAGTGAGTCATGTCTTCTCATGATATAGCCAAATTATGACAATCTCAGCTTAGTCACCTTGGCTTCTATGGAGAGTTCAGGCTTGATTCACTCTGTTTTTTCTCTCTGACTTATGGCAACCCTAAGGTGAACCTGCCATGGGGTTTTTGATGGAAGAATTATGCATTGCATTTGCCTGTCCCTAATTATATAGATAAAGGCTCCCTCTCTCATTCTATCATCTGGCTCCTGTCACTCAATCTTGGAGGCAGTTTAACAGCTCTCTCTCAAAATTCTAAATTCCTGGTATCTGCAGCCAGCAGTCAATAAGCGTGGTTGTAATTTCTTCTTGCTATATTAAAGATGGCAAGATATATAATATAACTATCACCAGTTAGGATAGGATTTAGTTTGTTATGTATTTATTTATTAAAGCTATTATTATTTGTATTTTAAAGTACAAATGAGCAAGGCTTTAAGATTTAAAACAATAGTCTGACCTACACTTTTGCTGTTCTGCTGATGTAAGTTAAACCCTAACATGTTTAACCTTCATACCTGTATATTTTTGTTTCCTTTTAAAAGGGTTAACACCCTGGGAAACTAAAATTGCACCCCACAGTTTTCTTGGCAAGATTTGTTTGGAAGAGGTTCGCCATGGCCATTCCCTGAGGCTGAGAAAGTGTGACTTGCCCAAGGTCACCCAGCAGGTTTCATCGCTGAACTGGAAATCCAACCTTGGTCTCCAGAGTCATAGTCCAACATTCAAACCACTATGCCACAATGGCTCTCTGGTTTGCTCTTGGACTCATTTATTTGTCTTTTCGGCAGTCCATGGTATTCACAGAACTCTCCTCCAGCACCAGTTTCAAAAATGCTCTGAAAAATATCTGGGAAGCAGGGCTTTCTCTTTATCGACCCTGTCTCAAGGCTGCCTGGGGAGGACACACATGCGAGTCCTATCAGTGGCTGCTCCCAGCCTGTGGATTTCCTCCTGCAGGTGGCTAAGCTGACCCAGCTCTGCATTCCTTCTCTCAGCAAGCAAATGCCTTTTTATTTAAATGGGTTTGTAGGGTTTAACTGGTTGCACTCTTTTTTGGCCCACCAGGCTGCCTATGGTTTAGCTTTATTGATCTTTTACCTGCTAGGTTCTGTCTGGGCCCACCTGCTGGGTGAGAAGGACTGTTTTAAATCAAGAACCGCCAAGCCTAAGTAACACGTGGACATGTTTACAGGCTGCATCGATTCTGCTGTAATTCTCCGGAAACCAAACAGAGAGGAAGTCAATGCTGCCATGTTAGTTGCATTGATGGGCTATAAACTGCGCAACATAGCACTTAACGTTGGCAGTGTGATCCATTTCCATTCCTTCCCCCACCTCACAGTGCCTTTAGATAGTCGAATAGCCTTATGGATTATGCATGGTTCCACCTGCCCGTGTTATTTAAAGTACAATACTCAAAAAGGGAAGGTTTCTTTGTTGTTGTTTTTCCTTTGGTAGTTTGGAAAATTGGGTTTAGTCAATCTTTAATAAACTCTGCTTACTCCTGCTAATTGTGACACGGCTCATTGAATACAAATGCTCTCCTTCCTGGGGATAAAAGGCAGAACAGATGGCTCTCAACGTCATCTGGTTCTTACAAAGACCTTTGGATCACTTACAGAATCATGGTTTACAGCAGACGTATAAGTGTGCAAAACCTTGCACATTCTTCCCATGCTGTTTTCTTTGCTCATAAAACAACAAGAGAAAATCCAAGGACAGGGGAAAAAGCAAAGTACAAAAAATGGTCAGAGCTGGAAGTACCTGCACAATATCTAAAGCCCAAATATCAAAAAATCATAGTTTATCACCTAATTTATTCTTCTCCAATGATCCAAAATACCACCTCTTCCTAGGGTATGGAAGGCCAATCTGTTGTATATTACAGTGCACCCTTTCTTTATGTGGGGGATCCGTTCCGGATCCCCCTGCATAAAGGAAAAAAATGCGTATGCTCAAGCCCCTCATGCATGTGGTGTGCTGTGGGGTGTGCACCGCAGGCACGTGCACCATTACTTCTTCCAGGTGTGCCAAGGCTTCTGGTGCAGGCTTCCAGCATATGCTGGAAGCCAAGTATGGCACGCCCGCGTGTAATGTGGACGCACTGTATATTGTTGTTGTGTGCCTTCAAGTAATTTCTGCTGTATAAATTCCCTAAGGCCGATTTATCACAGGGTTTTCTGAGGCTGAGAGTGTGTGACTCATCCAAGCTCACCCCCTGGGTTTCCATGGCTGAGCATGGAACCAAATCCCAGTCTCCAAGAGTTCTAGTCTTATGCTTCAACCACTATACCATGCTGGTTTTTGTATACTGTATACCTTCCAACATTTTGCAAGTGAAAACCAGGACACATGTGGCCATATAACTTCACAGTGTGGTCAAGATGGCAAAAAATATTAATGACAAAGAACACACATATTAGGAGAGACTGCAGCAATTTGCCTTTGCCTGATTCTACTGGGAAGGGTAAGATTCTGCCTCCCCTCCTCTCTTCCCACTGATTATAAACAATGGAAGTCATCTGAGGACAAATGAGGAAAATTGGAGGAGGAGAAAAGAAACTGGGACATGTTAAAAGCAGTTGAAAAACTGGGACATGTTAAAAGCAATTGAAATTTGCGGGGTATGATATTGCTACAGGGTTTTGGAGAAGAAGGGCATGGTTAGAGAATCACTGAGGAAACTGTGAGGGTCAGCCTGAGAATGGTTTATAGGTCATTCACACATGGAGGCTGCATTAGCATGATATGACAGCGCATAGAAAATCAGAATTGAGGGATTTGGAATATAAACCACAATATTCTCTGTTTGGAAATCCTCACTCCATTGTGACTTTGGCCCAGTGTCCACTGAGTTGAGTCTTTTCTATTGCCAACCAGACTTCACATACCCTCCAATATTTCACAGATGAAAACTGGCACACATATGGCAGAGTGGGGTCAAGATAGCAAAAATTACTAATTGGATGCAAACTACGATTGCACTTTGAACTCATTTTGGAGCAAATGAAGTAAGTAGAGGACAAAAGGGGAAAGTGGGAGAAGAAGAGAGAATCTGGGACATTTTGAAAGCAGCTGAAAAAGAGGGACGACAGGGGACTAGCAGGGACTGCTAAATTTGGACAGTTGGAGGGTAATGCCTTCATAGCCAGTGTTTTGTTGGTTTGTTTGCATTTATTTGGTTTATTTTCCACAAATGGGATCCAGGATCTCTTTGAATAAATAGTACAAACACAATTAAAAAGAAAATAGATAAAAGCGTGCAACATTTAAAACACAGATTAGAAGTACACTAAACGAAAAATAAAAGGTATTCATCCAGTTGAAAGCTTGTTCCTCAGTGAGCTCAGTAGTCGAATGTTTGCATGAATAAAAAGCTCTCTTTTTGCTGACAGACAAACAAAGACACAGGGAATTCTACCCTGCCACCCAGTCAACATTAGTTTTATAAAAGGGTGAATGAACCAACAGCATGGATGGTTTCCTAGAAACAGGAGAGGTGTTGTTGCTGTTGTTATTTGCCATCAAGTTGCTTTTGACTTACTGGGATCCTTTGAATGAGAAACTTCCAAGATCCCAGTCATTAATTCCTCTGCTCTTGTCTCATAAACCCAGAGCAGCTGTGAATTTCTTGGCTGAGAGTGCATCTTTGTTGTTGCTATGTGCCTTCAAGTCATTTCCGACTTATGGCAACTCTAAGGGACTATCACGGGACTTTTTTGACAAGTTTCTTCAGAGGGGTGTGCCATTGCTATCCTCTGTGGCTGAGAGTGTGTGACTTGCCCAAGGTCACCCAATGGGTTTCATGGCCAAGTGGAGAATCGAAATCTGGTTTCCAGAGTCATAATCCAACACCCCAACCACTACGCCACGCTAGCTCCTATTCAAGGGAAAAAAACCTATACTCCCCTTGAACCTGGTGTGGTCAGTCCAGGTAGTACAGCCAGTTCCATAGCAAAACCACTTCTTTCATCCAATTAAATAAAATTCATAGAATAAGAGAGTTGGAAGAGACCACAGGGCCATCCAGTCCCACACTCTGCCATGCAGGAAATCTCAATCAAAGCATCCCCGACAAATGGCCATCCAGCCTCTGTTTAAAGACCTCTAAAGAAGGAGACTCCACTACACTCCGAGGGAGTGTGTTCCACTTTTGAACTACCCTTACTGTCAGGAAGTTCCTCCTAATGTTGAGGTGGAATCTCTTTTTCTGTAGCTTACATCCATTGCTCTGGGTCCTAGTCTCTGGAGCAGCAGAAAATAAACTAGCTCCCTCCTCAATATGACATCCCTTCAAGTATTTAAACAGGGCTATCATATCACCTCTTAACTTTCTCTTCTCCAGGCTAAACATCCTCAGCTCATTAAGTCATTCCTCATAGGGCATGGTTTCCATACCCTTCACCATTTTAGTTGCCCTCCTTTGGACATGCTCCAGTTTCTCCACATCCTTCTTAAATTGTGGCACCCAGAACTGGACACAATATTCCAGATGCGGCCTGACCAGAGCAGAATAGAGTGGCACTATTACTACCCTTGATCTAGACACTATACAGTGCGCTCGCGTTATACGTGGGTACACTATATGTGGCTTTGAGCTTACGCGCAAAGCCACGTAGAGCTGTGCGGGAGCACACAGGGTGCAAGGGGCAGCGCGTCCCATTCGAATTAATGGGGTGCACACCTGTGGTGCGTGCACGCCACCATACTCCTGCACCACCATGACAGTGCGCCACCGCGTGCACGAACCCCATTCACTTGAATGGGGCTTGAGCATACGCGATATTTGGCTTACGCGGGGGTGTGTGTGTCCGGAACGGATCCCCAGCATAAGCCAAGGGTGCACTGTATTTCTATTGATGCAGCCTAAAATCTCATTGGCCTTGTTAGCTGCCGTATCACACTGTTGAGCCATGTTCTATACTCTGGAGGTTCCACAAAACCTCAGGATAACCTTGGCTTTTTGAAAGCATTCACATCTGGGGTGGGCTGGATTTGGTTGGGTGGCAACCACTGGTATATTTAAAAAAAGAGGCAGTGCCACTTGTCACCAGCTCTGTGCCCAACCACATGTTGCAAAAAAAAAAAAAATGTGATCAATGAGGAGAGGGTTGCTGCACTCCGATCATATGGTTAGGTTCCCTGTTGTAACTTCACCAGAAGTGAGCTTGCTAGAAAGGTGCTTCTGCTAGGTTTTTCTTGGCAAGATTTGTTGAAAGTGGGGTCACCACTTTCTTCCTCTGAGGCTGAGAGAGTGTAATTTGCACAAGGTCACCTAGTGGCTTTTCATGGCTGAGCAGGGAATTGAATGTTTAAGGGAGCCATAGTGGTTTGAGCATTGCACTACAACTCTGGAGCCCAGGGTCCAATTCCTGGCTCAGCCACAGGAACGCATTGGGTGACCTTGGGCAAATCACATGCTCTCAGCCTCAGGGGAAATCAATGTCAAAACCTGTTGTGAACAAATCTTGCTAAGAAAACCCCATGATAGGGTCACCTTGGGGTTGCCATAAGTTGGAAACGACTTGAAGACACATAACAACTACAACCCCAGAGTTTTACTCCAACTTCCAGACCACTATATCATGATGTCTCTCTCTAGTTAAGCACACCAATAAATAGGTGCAAGCTGTTGTCATTGCAGTTGCCCAGCTCCTGTCTCTAGTTAGATCTCTATGAGCTAATCATGTCAATATCCCAATATTTGTGCCAGCAATATACTGACTTATCAGGCCAATAAATAAATAAATAAATCCAATGAGAAATCACAGACCAATTTTGCCAAAAAGTGTTGATGTGTAGTAAATAATCCTCCTGAACAGTTAGGGGGTACAGTTATTATAGATGTGTTGGGACTTTATCACACCAGCCTGCTGTTCTGACACAATCGTACCAGTTTAAGAACAGAAGCATACTGGTTTGGCATAATTTCTTATCACACTTTCCCCATGATAGAGCTTTGGCTATCCATGGCCCTGTGATCTGCCTTCAGTACTGTCAAATACCACCTTCCAGGAGGAAGGGTGGGAATGAGCATTTGTGGCAGCCAACCATCTCTCAAAGCTAACTATTGTGTGAAAGTGCACACAGCGTGGTCACTGCTCCTTCTCCTACTGAAATGTGAGGCTGCTGTGTACATATTCACAGAGCAGCCCTGCACTTTTAGGCAGGGAAGGGGACAAACGATCATGGCTGCCAACACATCAAACATGTAATTAACTTGGAGTCTGGGCACCTGTTTCTGATCTCAACAGAATGGTGGCATACTGAGCAGTCTTTCTATGTAGGTCTTGCTCATGAGGAGACAGAGGTGGCAGCTCTGAAAACAGGCCACCATGACTGCAGCTGCATTGGCGAAGCAGCTAACTGCAAAAACCTAGCTGGCACCACTGCTTATGTTAGAATCGGACACCCATGCAATCTATAAGGAGGAGTTAGAGTGATCTCCTCCTTGTTGATTGCATGGTGGGGTTTCCAAAAACATATCAGCAAGTGGTCAAAAATAATAATGGCCTGCCTGCATGCCAAGGTTGACCCCAACATACACCTTAAAAGAGTTCTGAGGGTCCTGTGTATGTATATTAAACTGTCTTTGTTTCTTGATATCCAAGTTTTGTGTTAGACATTCACAATAAAACAGTTTCAGAGACTTGCTCAGAGAAGCTCTGTTCACTTACTTCATCAGTTCTGGGTCCTCTTTGTCATCCTTTGTGGGGGTAATCTTGATTCCACTTTTCTTGGCACGAGGACAGCCTGATAGACTACGTTTTTCAAAAGAGAGGAAAAAAGACCATCATCATCTTTGCAGCTACCTGGCAGCACATCGCTTGGTTTCAGACCACAGTCACCTTTCCCTCTTTGATTTTGATTAATGACTTGTCCTGTCTCATGGGCACACAAAAGGAAAAGGCAAGATGCTCTGTCCTAAATGCAAATATTCTGAATTAGATAAAGCATGCAAGATAAACTAAAGTTGGATAATGAAGCGGAGAGTGAGGGGAGGGAAAATGCAATTCTATTAAACTTATCTATTCATTCATCTTTAATGTTCTGGACTTCATGCAAAGAATTTCCTACAGTCAAATGTGAATGCCAACCATCAATAGTGAAAGTGTGATGTACAGAAGTCTCAGGATGACAATATTAAAGTTATTGCTCACAGTCCTTCCATGTAAGATCTCCTCTCCTGCTTATTTCCATCATGTCCCTGAGACATGTACCACTACCAAAATTTTGATTCTCTCTGTTCTTCCTACATTAAATCGATTACTGAATTTTGCCAATTTTTCTTTCTTTTCAGCATTGCAGTGCTATTAGTACTGTATACCTACTCCTACATGCATTCTTGCTCTTGTAGCCTTGATTCAGGCCAGGATGGAGAATGAGGCATGTATTGAGATTTAAATCTCCTTGGAATGATCAGAACATATGCACATAGTATGTGAAACCAGAATGAGACCAATGGAAACATCCTGAAGTCTTAAATATTTTTGTTGCATTGCTCTAAGTCCTATTTTGGGACAAATGCATACTATAAATAAAATAAAGATAAATAAAATTCCCTTGTTCCACTCTTGCTTTGTTAAACTTCCTTCAAACTGGCTAAGTATAAACATGCTTTGTATTTTTTCTTTTAGGGTTCTGATTTCTTCATGCAAGACTATCACAGTAACAGTTGCAAAATCCTCTGTTAGGCCATTATCATTACACTACAAAACACAGCTACAAAAAAAATGACATTATTTGGAATAGGCCACATTATCTGATCATACATCACTGATTCCTGGATTCAGACTGAATCATCACTGATAGTTCAAAACTCCAGTGGGTAACACTTGGCAGATTGTGAAATTGAGATAATAAAGGATAGTCATACACCACTGTTGTATGTTTAGCCACTGTCCCTCGGGAGCAATTGGATAGACTGTATGACAACATTGTGGTAAATTTGAAATTCAAGGAATCCTGGAGCTCTTATATATTGTGACATTCAAAGAGGGCCTGTGCTTTGTTAAAGCCTATGGCAGAGCTGATAATTGAACCTTTGCAGGCTTCTCTTCTGCATATCACCACCTTTTTGCAAAACATCTCCCTCACCTCCACTGAATATCCCAGCAAAAAGGAACAATTTCTTCCTTTGATTTCTTCTGCCTATACTTTGATCTTGATAATTCTGTTTCCCACACCTCACAAGGGGATACATGGTGGTGAAAATTAAGAAGGAAAAGAAAAGGAGCTGCTCACTTTGAAGGGGAGATACTTTGCAATTAATAGTGTCTAGATAAGAAAGTATTTGCTAGCAGACAGCAGCTGTTAATGGAACTGTTCAAATGGGAGATGGTGAGGTCCCCATTAATGTTCACAAAAGATAATAGAAGTCATAAATAGGCAGTGTTATTAACAGGAATTATGTGTCAGCTAAAATCTGACCGCTTTGTCTTTTATTTTGCTGAAGAAAGAGCTTCCAATCTGATTCTGGGAAAGGTATTTTAAAAAAAATCAGATTAAAGAGATGAAAGTAAGGCTCTGTTGTTTCTAATTTAGGACCACTCTGCAAATTTGTCGATTGTGCTATGAGCAAATATATCCGTGGAATTGAAATGATGACTTACAGAACAAACATATAGTATATGCATCTATTTTAATACATAGCCTGCTCTCTGTCAAGGATCCAAGGTAGTGTGGGAGAAATAAATGCAAAACTAATACAATGCTAACAGTTTTGTTGGAGTTGAACATGGTACTGGTAATGTACTTTCTGATTCTTGTCAGCCAAAGCTACAGTTGCATATATGGATAAAGCTGATTTTGGATAGATTTCCTAGGTCAGTGCTTCTTAAGCTATAGATATAGGAGTCAGTAGACTTTATCCACAATGTGCCAGGGACTAGTACCATATTTGTGCTCACTGGCTAAAACTATCTCACTTCTAGAATCTTGCCATGGACCAGCAGCCCATGGCTCACAGTCTGGCACTGGTTCACAGAACATCACTTTGAATAGTAGTGCCATAGGTAGTTGTTGTTATCTGCTATCAAGCTAACTTTGGCTGGTAGCAAACCTATCAATGTGAGACCTCCAAGAGATGCTGTTATTAACAGCTCTGCTCAGGCCTTGAAAACTGTGGACTGTGGCTTCTATTGGTGGAGTCACCTTGGCTTCTAATGAGACATAGGTAATTACTTATCACTAACTACTCTGCCCCCATTCAGACTGATTTCTTATCCCCAGCATCACCACAAATGATAGTTCCCTAGAAAGGACTGTCATGCATTATGTGCATGAAGATGCCCTCACCCAGCTGCTGATGGTGGGGTTGCATGACTGGCATCTCCCTAATGGCTCCCCTCCCATTTCATCTTGATGTTCACATTTTTGGGGTGGGCATCTGCAATGGGAAGGCCTATGCATGCACAGTTCTTCACATGCACAGGTTTCCCTGGTAAAGGAACTCTGTGCAATCACAGTTGCACCACTGAAGGATGCCTGTCAGGGTGGAGGCCAGCACTTACCCCTGTAGATGTTCATACTGAAATCATGGGCTTTGGCAGTAATATGAAAGACACTGCACAAACCTGGAGTTGAGATCAGCAGTAATTGTGTAAGGTGTAGCTGGTGCTTTTCAGGTCATGGGATAGTGAATCTGCTCTGGGTTTTAAAGGGTTTTATCTGCAGATTTACCTGTAAAGGGCCTTAACAAGGCATTAAACCTATTTTGAGGATGGGGTTGAGTGCTTTGGCCATCTCTTGTGGTCCAAAGGCGATAACTGATAAGCACTTATAACAAGCAAAAGCAAAAGAGGGGACAGATGTCCACATGCTGGTAGAGAGTCACTCATTTTATTTCTTATCATTTTAAATAACAGATTGGGCTTTTTAAAAACAAAAAGAAATAAAATACATGACCATTAGTCAGCATGTGGAACTCTGTCTCCTCTTGCTTTTAACTCCTGTGGTCTACAGGCATCAACAGCACCCTATTGTTAGCATTTTTAATACTGACGTATTCTCTGTTCCAGCTGCTTCTTTTGGGGTGTGTTTCAGCATCTTGCACTTTTTGCTCCCCTTCCATACTGGGGATGTCTGCCATATTAGCAAAGTCCAACCCCACATCATCCAGCTGGCCACAATGTTGGCCATAAAATGCCACATTTTTTGGTCCATGGATGCAGCCCTCCACCCCATGGGAGCCATCAGGTGGAAGGAACAATTTCCCTCTATAAACTGCTCATTTGTTCACTTTCCCAAATCTGGCAAAAGGGATAAAGTGCAGAATGGAGTAAGTTCCATTGAGGGCAATGGGGCTTGCTTCTGAGTAGACACGTACTGCATAAGGCTGCAAAAGGCTATGGGTTAATCAAAAATAAGCACTTCTTCACCTCCTTTTCCTTCTGTCTAGGAAAGACCACCAACATCACCAAACCAGCAGTTCTAAGGCAAACTCAGAAACTGAGGCAACATCATGGAAACATGGAAACATGTAAGGATCATAACACTTTAAGAAATATGTGACCATTCTCAGGCTGCAAGCGAGGGAAGAAAATTTTGGAGGTGAAGGGAAATAATTTTTTAAAATATTCATACAGCTTATTGCAGTTTTTCAAGCCATTTTTCCTTCTCTCTGCTCTTTGACCTGCGTTCACTCTGCCTTGGCCTCACAATCGCCTGGTTATCCCAAAACCCTGAAAATTTACATTTTTTGCACTCCTCAGTTGTTGCTTGCAACAAGGGATGGGAAATCCAGCCCAAGATGCCATCCCCTGCCTTTCCGCATTCTCTCACATGAGCACCACATAAAACACCATCAGCATATTTGGCCAATATGAAGGAGCTCCCAGTTTTCATTAATTTCTCCATACACACATCCAACTTACCTCCTGTGTGATGCATAATTTCCTGTTATGTGACCGGAGCCATCACAGCCGGGAGTTGGGCACCTGAGTGATGACAAAAGAAAGAAAAATAATAAGGATTGCAGTTGGAAATTGGTTTTCAACATTCAGATCATTTTCTTTTAGCAATGAATATCATAATGCCAAAATGGCTACGCCATGGCTTGCCTTCCAGTTCCACAGCCAAGTAAATATAAATCATTCTGTGACTTAACAGGCAATTATTACACTATAGATGTTTGGCAACCCATTTTTTTCCTTCAAGTAACATCAATAATTTGTCACTGAAGATGTTTCAGACTTCATATGGATTTTTGGACACCATCCTGAATAACCAGCTAATAAACCAGTACCACAGAGGAAAAACAAGAAACACACATTCCTATTCCCATCACCACAGAATGGAGATGGGAAATGTGATGAAAATGAGAACAAAAAATGACTGGAACGAACAATTTCCACACACTCACTGTTTCAGACTTGAATATAAGTAAACAGCCTTATTCAGCTATATAAAATATGGGCCTTGGATAACAAGACACTTCTCAAAGAAAACCACCAGCAGAACCTGACATTAGTGACAATGCTTCAATCATCTGCCTTCCTCTCCAGAAATGACAGGTACTGATGATCTTCTGTTCCTCAGGATCTGGTTTTGAGAAGTAAAATTTGCGAACTGTTTCATTGGTAAACTATTTGGCTGCATTTTCCCTTGTTGCTTTAATATAGATTTCTTGTTTCCTCAGAGATATTAGTCTTGCATATTTGTGTGTTTTGCTTCTCTTCCATAAATATTGTTGCTGATGTCAAGGGTGAAATCTCTCACCAAAGAGGTTAGATTGTCACCTTTTCCATTGATAATAATGCTTTCTATAGAACTACTGATGTATTGCTTATGATTTGTGGTTAGATGCCAAAGGTCGAGCCGCCATAAATACAGTGGCTATGTTTTGCATGATCAGCTATCTTAGATAGCGCAACCTCTGATCTCTTTACAGTGACAGATCTGATTGCTTGGGGCTTGCCAGGCTCACACCACTGAGGCTCATACATCAAGACCATTATTGCATTTGTGCCACGTAGGGTTGTCAGGTGTCTTTTATCATAAGGAATGTCCCTTATTTGAGGGCCAGGAAGATTGTTCCTTATAGGAGTGGCAGATGTCCCATATTATAAGTGCTGTCCCCTATTTGAGGGTTGGAAAGTTTGACCTTTTCCATAGACTGAACAAGATGCCACCACCCCATATTCTTGGGGTATGGGCCCTTCATAATGACAGATATGTGTGCATTATATAATTTATAAATGTGGGCATTATGTTAATTTTGCAGATAAAAATATTGGAGATTACTGCACTAGGGTAAAAGCGTTCCCCAACAGTTCAAAACCGTTCCCAGAAATGGCGTCCCTGGAACACATTGGGAACACATTTGGAACGCCTGGCGGTGACGGCGGCGTTCCACCGTGTGGTAAACTAGCGTTCTGGTTCTCATCACGCTCCAGGCTTGCGCCCGTGAGAACGCATTGGGGAACGCTTTTACCCTAGTGCGGTAATCTCCATTGCTAAGTTAACTGAAACTTTAGACATTTAGGTAAAACAAAGACTTATTAGTAACTATTTCCTGGCTGTCAATCTTGTATGCTATGATTTTTTTGACAGTCCTTTATTACTGTTTTGAAATCGGGCAACACTATTGTCAAATGTTTCAAAAACTTGTTATTGCAGCCTAGATGAGGTGTATTATACAGCTGGCATACTCTTGGCACCATCCGGGAGGGCACACGTTTGGCAAGCTGCATTTAGGGAAACAGGAACATGTTTAATACTATATTAGATTGAGGACAGGGTTAGGTTCTTGGCGTTCTTGGGTTCTTAAACTATCCATTTGTTCTACGCTTCAACACTGTTGTAGAATCTCGTTGACTGCCTTGTAGACAAAAATAACTAGAGACTGGAAGTTAATAATAATGTGATCACAAGCAACAGCAGCAATTAATATAGTGGACCCGTCCCATCCATGGTGGTTCAGTTCTGCCCCTCCCCATGGATGGCAAAAAATACAGACAGTTGTGATCCATATTATTCAGTGATGGTGATGTGCACATGGAGGTGTTAGCACATCTGTGTGCACACATCACCATTAAATCATATGGGCCAAGGCAATATGTGGGCACACTAGCCCAGTGATACGAAGGGTCCATTGTATTAGTAGGTTCAAAGGAATAATCTTAATAGGGACAGAAAAAATATCCAAAAATATTTGAAAAAATGGTTGAAGAACACTTTTTTTGAGTGTTGAGAAACCCTGGCAAGAAGGATCCTGGAGTGATTATAATCTTCCTGGGCTGAGACTTATTCTGAGTAAAATTTCTTTGTTGTTATTTTGCTCAGAAAATAATTTTTCTGCACATGAAACAGTCTTTTCTGTGTAGGAAATAATATTGCAGTGCTGAAATAAACAGAAAAGGCTGTTTCCTTTCTAGAAAATACTGTTTTCTGCACAAAACAAACATGTTCATATTTTGCACACAAGTCCTGAATTGTGAATTGGCTTTGAAAACTGTGTGGCTTTCTTGCAGCAGGAAGAAAATTGCTAAAATAACTCATTGCATGCTTTGAGGAGAAAATAATTACAAAACTATGTGTTAGCTTCAACTTAAAAAGGAAAAGGGAAGGAAAAGGAAGAAACCGAGGCCCTTATCACACAGGGGGCAGTGCAACTCAGTACCGACGTGACTGCGCATTCAACAATTCGAATTCACATTAAAATGCAATGTTTTATCCTACCTGGTTGCCTTTCCGAAATGAGGGGGAAGCAGAGTGAGTGCAAATTGTATTACCACACCAGTGCAGATTCAGCTATTTGAATCGGCACCCTTGCACATGCTCAGTGAGGAGGGGGGCAGATCGGGGTGCAGAAGCAGGCAGGAGATGATGGGATAGGTGGCAGGGTGAAGGAGGGGGCGAGATGGGGTGAAGGAGAAGGAGGGGGATGAAGAAGCAGGACGTAGGGGGCCAAGAGGGGCGACATCAGTGTGATCTTCCACACCAGACCAATTCGAAGTGAAATCGAAGTGAGTTTAGAAGCAAATTTTGGTGAATTCGTTTGTTTCAGAATTCACCAAAATGAGGAGTCAGTGAAGATTGAATGCGGAAACGCCACATAAGAACCTCCCATAGAAAACAATCACGTGAGATAATATATCATATTTTAGCATGAATTCGCATCGCTGGATGTGCAGTCGCGTCGGAACTGAGCTGCACCCTCCCCCCCGGTGTGATAAGGCCCTGAGTCTGATCTTTGAGAATAAGTGAAGTGTATCTTAAGAAGTGGACTGATATCCATGTAAGCTCATGCTAAAATAAATCAGGAAGTCTCAAGTTTCTGCTTAATTCCTTCATTTTCCTCACCTTTCCCATTCTACAGTAATAAACATTAAATTATACATGAAATGTAATGTATAATATATAGTGAGAGCCAGTGTGGTGCAGTGGTTTGTGCATTGGACTATGGCCCGGGAGGATAGAGTTCGATTTCCCACTCAGGCATTGAAACCCATTGGGTGACCTTGGGTGAATCACACACTCTCAGCCCCAGAAAAGCCTGTGATAGGTTTACCTTAGGGTCGCTATAAGTTGGAAACCATAGCACAACAATATAATATATAGTAAATGATCATCATCATAATCATCACAGTTATGAATGCATAACTTGGAGTTAAGCACTTGTGACTGTTAGGTATTTATGGTCCCTTTGTAGTAGTTTAGGTGCTATACAGGGACCATGAAAGTCTGTCCATTTCTATTAACTGGAAAGCAGCTGTTTGATCAGTGGCAGTCATTACCCTGTTGTTCCAGTTTGCTATTGTTCCCATCTACACCTTACACAAGCCATCTCTGGCACAAGCGGGAATTATGATAGGAACCCCAATTCTGCTTGTCATTATTCACAGGAGTGGTGGATGGGAATGGCAGCCAGCTCCTTCTCAAGTGATGGTAGACAGACCCCATTGATTGTGGCTTCTGTTACATAAGAGATTACCCGCACTAGGGTAAAAGCGTTCCCCAATGCGTTCTCACGGGCACGAGCCTGGAACGTGATGAGAACCAGAATGCTAGTTTACCGCACGGCGGAACGCCGCCATCGCTGCCGGGCGTTCTAAATGTGTTCCCAATGTGTTCCAGGGAGGCCATTTCTGGGAACGGTTTTGAAACCAGCTCCCAGTATCATGCTGGCTAGGGGATTCTGGGCACTAGAAATCAAAGGTAACATTTCCAAGCGCTAACTGCATATTCACTGCATATTGCATATTCTGAGTAGTAGTGTTCAATGAAATGTTCAAAGGAAATGTTGAACATGGTTTTGAAGCCACAGCTTGTGTCCATGTATCAAGAAGTGAGCAAGTGTAATGGATCTTTTGGGGGTTTATTCAGAAGCAGGGACCTCTTTTCTCTAACTTCCAGATCTAATCAATCAATAAATTAGAATTATCCATTATTTTTCCTGTGAAGAGAAGTATATACTGAAGTCTGCATTTCCAAACAGAATTGCTTGAAACTATGTCCCATAGAATGATTGTTTGTTGCAGTGTGCCTTCAAGTCGTTTCTGAATTATGGTAATCCTATCACAGGTTTTTCTCAGCAAGATTTGATCAGAGTACGCTTGTCATTGCCTTTCCATAGAATGGTACTTACTTTCAAATAAACACAGGATTAAGAAGGAAGGAAAGGGGAGTAAAAAAAAAAAAAAACCCACAGAAATCTTTAAGACTAACTGGTTTTTATTTTTGCATGAGATTTCATGGATATAAACACACTTCTTCTGAGGTACTGCATCTGAAAATGTGGTGCTCATGAACAAATTAAAAAAAACACTTAGTTTTAAAGGTGCTGCCACATTTCTGTTTCTTTTCCCCCTCCTCCTTTCTTCCATCTTTTTATGCTGCAAGAGACTAAGGGCATGTCTACACTGGCCAGAGTACTCCAAGTTTTTCCTGGACTATTCCGGCTCCAGAGCTGGCCCAAATTTTCCTCATTATCTCTGAATTTCAAAGTGATGCCAAGTGGCTGTCTACACAAGCATCCAGATGTGCTCCCTGGCACCATTGCTGCTGGCATGAGTCACTCTCTCTCAGGTTGAAAATGAGGTGCCTAGCACCCATCATATGGCTGGGTGCCTCGATGTGACCTGAGGAGTGACTCATGCTAGCAGCAGTGGCACTTGGTGGCGCAGTAGATGGCAGCCCAGTGTTGCTCTGGAGTGCTCCATCTTTTCCTGGAAAATCTGGATCCAAAGGTAAGACTTTTGTGGTTTAAGGAAGGGATGGCCCAAATTCAAAGAGGAACTGGCCTCACGTGAAGAAAGTCTATAGTTAAATCAGGGATTTGGCCCTGAGTCATGAAGATAGGTCGTGGCTAGGACAGGGAGAAATCACTTCATTTGGTCCATGTAAACATGCCCCATCATGGCTACTTCTTTGAAAAATACCACAATGATTAGTATTAAGTTTGATAAATATTTACTGCAACTCTTCTGTTTTCTGGAGAAAGTGTTCATCCTCCTTGTAACAGTCCGAGCATTGATACTCCTCTTTGTTATGTGCCCCTGATCATTTCTCCCGTTAATTCTCATCTGTGGGTTCACATGAGCATGTTTTAGATCCATTCTCCATCCATGCTATTTCCCCCTTGTTTGTCTGGACTGAATGTTATAGAGGTGTAAGTCCTTCAATCAACATCAAACCTCCCCAGATTCCTGTTTAGTATACCCTGACAAATATGTATACAGATGGTTTTTAATAGAACAATGGAACATGAAACAGATCTACAGTATGTTCGGGAAAAAGCTGGATGATTGCCACAGCCATTTGAATATTCTGTCCAGGGTGAACAAAAAGGCAATTTCAGCATCATAACAGATGGAAAATAAGTCCAAAATAATCATGTAAATCTTCTGAGAACAAGAGTTAAAGCAACCTGTTAGCATGGATATGAAAACTGGACTGAGAAAAGTTCAGTTTTGCCTTCTTATGGGAGCCAGTTAGACCCTTGAGTGAAAAATGAATCGGTTCTCCTTTCTTCATTCCCTCCCTCTCTTAAATTACCTTTAAGACTTCAAGTTAACATACAACTCAAGTGCAATTAACTACATTCAGGGA
Source organism: Sceloporus undulatus (assembly GCF_019175285.1). Lineage (NCBI taxonomy): Eukaryota > Metazoa > Chordata > Lepidosauria > Squamata > Phrynosomatidae > Sceloporus > Sceloporus undulatus. The sequence goes on along the minus strand of NC_056525.1, from coordinate 9,188,230 downwards.
GACAGCATTGAAATTAACTTGGTTCGGGGGGACAGAAGCTTTGTATATGTAGCGAAGGATTACACTGTCATTCGTTTATTGCTAACCAAAATGCATAGAAACAATGCCATCTTCACACGGGATGTATGTTCTCAACCTAACAAAAATGGTGTTGCTTGATTACCCAAGGAAATGATTGGTGATGTTGCAATCTCTAGAAGGTCATCAAGAAAGAAGTGGGGGGGAAAAGGGGATAGCATATTTTCACAATAGCCAATAAAAATCTGCCTGCGTTTCAGGGCACATGTGCAAATATCATAGAATCATAGACTTGGAAAGGACCACAAAGGCTATTCAATCCTGCCACGCAGGAACATGCAGTCATGGTTGACCATCCAACTTCTGTTTAAAGACCTCCAAGGAAGGAGATTCCACCATCCTTCAGAACAGGCAAATTAAAGTCAATTATTTTTTAATTCACAATGAAATAGTTTTCAACAGTGGTTCTCAAACTTTGGTCCTCCAGGTGTTTTGGACTTCAGCTCCTAGAGTTCATCACTGTTGGCCAAGTTGGCTGGGGCTTCTGGGAGCTGAAGTCCCAAACACCTGGAGAACCAAAGTTTGGGAAAGACTGTCCTAGAGGTTAATGAAACCCTCTAGTTTTCCATAGCTGACCTCCCCTGTTCTTCAACATGTTGCATCCTCTCCCACTACAGTGTTATCTATTGGCCCCATCAAGATAAATCTAACTCACAGGCAGGTTTCTGAGTGGCTTTTCTTCTTTTTTTTCTAAAGGAAAAGTGCAGGGAAAGGAGGAAAAAGCCAGAGCAGCAGCAAAAGGGAAAGAGAAAGAGAAAGGGCGAAGAGAGATCCAGTTTAGCGCAAACATACTTGAGGTCAGCAGAGTGGGCAGCCATGAGATTTCTTAGGCTCTTGTCAGCAAGAGGGCAACCAGAAAGGCTGAAAAAGAAGAGATGGAATATTTGGGTAAGCTAAAAAAAAAAAAAAAAGGAGGGGAGGTAAAAGAAAGGGGGGAAGAGGGAATAGAACCAAAGCATCCACTTTTTTTTTAAAAAAAGAGATCTTTTAAGAGACTGTCAGAACCTGAAAGAATAGGGTAGGTAATGTCAACTAACCTGCGGTGAGAAGCATAATTCCCCGTGATGTGTCCGCTGCCATCACAGCCTGGGGTAGGGCAACTGAACAAAAATAATTATGGGGAAAAAAACGTGAGTGGCAAAAAAAATTTAAAGAAATCAGTAAGATTCATGCATATGTAAAAAATTTAAAAAGATAAAAAAGGAGAAGAAAAGTCTTCTTCTGTAGAACTTGGCGGGTGGGGTGTGGAGTTACCAAAGACCTTGCAGGGATTTCTAGAAGTCCAGTGCACTTCTTTAAGTGACTTGGAAGCCCATGGTCTTGAGGTGAGGCAATTTGGCATCTGATCAACAGTATTGTGTTTTTATAAATCTCAACATATTTCACATAATACACTCAACCACCTTCTTAATTGGGTGGGATAGGAGGGCATGCCGCTCTCTGACAAAAAGAAAATGGGTCTGAAATTATTTTTATGACATATGACCAGGGTATGTGAGGGAATGTGTTAGGATCTTCTGTCAAGGACGTTCTGAGATAAGGTGGGTGACTATCAGAGAAAGGGTCTTCTCAGTGATGGTGCCCCAATTTTGGAACGCTTTCCATAGAAAAAATCACTTGTCACTGCTTAGTTGTCTTTTTGGTTCCAGGAACAGAGTCATTCATTTTTCCAAGCTTTCTGTCCCTTTTCTTTAAAAAACAAGTCTGCTGACCACTTTTAAGTTGCTTTTGGGATCGGCTGCCTTGTTGATTTTTATATTTTATTATTATTGTTATATTTTTAAATTGTTTTATTTTTGCTTTTTCCATAAACCACACTGGGAATTGGACTGAAAGGTGGCAAATGATTACCCCTAATGAATTAATTAGTTCCAAGGAACATTGGCATTGAAATTTCCTTTCTAGGAAGGCTAGGATGACTCCTTCCTTGCTTGCTTTCTTTTCATCAACAAATGAAACGTTTTCTATTCCAACAGGCTTTTAGTAACTGACTATAAGAGCTTTTATTAATAGCGTACTGTTTTACTGACTTTTACCTTTTGTCTTCTTAAGGGAAACATTTGAAATGGTTTTAATTTTATAGATAGTTTAATGGCCAGTGAAAGTCCCAGTGAAAGTAGCGTATGGCTGCGATCTGTTGTACAGGGGATGCTCCTTGCCTTTTTTATGGATAAAGCTGGGATACTCTACAGGTACTTGCCCTATTGTGTGACAACAGATCATGGGCCAGAGGAAGGAAGTGTCCTAAGAGGCAGGTTGGT
>NC_056525.1:9168730-9182891 GCF_019175285.1 Sceloporus undulatus | reverse complement strand
TGAGAGAATGGAATTTTGTTTCCATCTGCATCATTATCCTTCTTATGTCACTAGTGAGCCATATCCTTATGCAGAGAACAAAACCATCCTCAAAGCTTGAAAATGTTAACCTTTTGGACTGCCAGGATCAGAAACGCATGGCTAGCATAGTCAAGCATGCTGGCTTGGTGATTCTGGGGAAATGTAGTCCAAAAAAGTAATTTCCAAGGATCTGACAGCATCCTCCTATTTTTTGCCTCTGTACCTTCTGCCTTTGGACATGGAAGTTCTCTTTAGCTCACATGGCTGACAGGAGGGGATTGGAACATAGCAGGTAGGAGAGATTTGGGTTGAGCTGAGGGAAAGTGTGGCAGGGGTAGCTTGATAGGAGTGGTGAGGCTTGAGGGAATCTAGATGTATGAGCAAACCTGGCTTTTGTTCAAGAGATGCAACTGCACTTATATAATCCAGATTCTACCTCCTCACAGGTCCCTCTTGATGGTGGCATATATATATATATATATACACACACACACACACACACACACACACACACACACACACACACACAATTTCTTCTTAGATGCCACTGGGAGCTGGCACTTCTATATTGCATTATGGCTCCCTGTAAAGTTGTGGGTGATGTCTGCAACCATAAGGACTAAAAGCATGCTTCTTTAAAAAGACCAAATCCCTGCTCATACAGGAGTGGTATGAAATCATGGACCACAGTCTTCGTTATATATCAAATGTTAAAGCCAACTTAGTTATATATCAATTAAAGTCAACTGATGTGAATGGGCTACCTTGATACAATGATACAGACTGAGTCTCCCTTATCCAGAATTCTGAAATCCAAAATATTCAAGAAACCAAGCCTTTTTTCATAGGTGGCTGAGATAGTGACACCTTTGCTTTCTGACCATTCAGTGTACACAAACTGTGTTTCGTGCACAAAATTATAAAAACGTATAAAATTACCTTCAGACTTCAGGTATATATGAAACATAATGAATTTTGTGTTTAAACTTGGGTCCCATCTTTGAGATATGTACCTATATGAAAATTCCAAAATCCAAAAAAATTTAAAAATCCAAAATCCAAAACACATCTGGTCCCAAGCATTTTGGATAAAGGAGGCTTAACCTATGTATGTTTCAGCTATCCAATCATTTAAAAAAAAAATTCCTTCTGCTGGCAGTTTTGGCATCTATCAAAAGTTTGCTTTTCTTCCCCTCCCTCCAGCTTTTTTTTTTTTTTTTTTTATTCCAGAAAAGCTAATGAATCCTATATGATCCCCTCCCCGAAAAATTACAACTTAAGAAGGAAAAACAGAAAATCAACAGTACCGTCATTATGCCCCAGTTATACTTTAAGAAAATTATTTATTAGAATATTTGTATCCCAGCAAAAGGGTTCATTTAAATGGCTTACAAACATTAAATGGATTACAACACAAAAATAATACAACACAAAGCTAAAAGCAGAGCCTATAAACGCTGTATCATCTTTAAAAATCCACTGAAGTACAAGTGGCTCTTTGTATCAGTTCTGGTACATAAGACCTTTAAATTTTTTGCAGTTCATAGGATTTTTCATTTTCCTTTTATTACACAGATATTTTAGGGCAAAAGCTTGGTGAGTCATGTCTTTGGAAACAGCAATATCTGCTGTATTTGATTGTTTCTCTTAGTTTCCACCTGGTTTAAAAAAAAACAGCTAGGTATAGTCTTTGGAAGCAAACTAATTTGTGCCTATGGCATGCTACATTAAACTGAATTGTTTATAACCAGAGACATAGCTTTGTGAGTCTGGAATATAAGTATGTAAAGGGATCTTGTACAACCTTTGAGACGAACTGAGTGAGAGATGTTGTAGCCTAAGCTTTTGTAGATTTGGTCTACAACCCAACTGAAGAAATAGATGGGAGGGCCTGTATGCGCAGGCCAAATGGCCTGTGTTCCCCTGGCCTCACCTTGTCCTTTATGGACAATGCAAGCCCATCGCCCCAGGCTGTGGTTGGACACTCTTGATGCTGATTTGGCAGCCAAGAACTGATCCTGGCCCAAAGGGACCTTAGTACGGAGCAAACAACCATCTGTTTGCCATGGAGTTTCTTTGAAAACTTTGTGGTGACAACTGTAATACCATTCGGCCCTGCATGCCCCTTATCTGCCACCACTGCTGCATCTTCTCTGAAGGCCCCCATCATGGCCTGTCACACTGGATGGCCATGTGGGTGTAGCCAGGTGCCCTGTTTCTCCCTTATGAATTGTGATGAGGCTCTTTAAAGAACAAGCAGGTAAAGCGTGCAGGGTAGCATGGCTCCATGTTGCAGTGACAGGTGGGTGTGTAAACACTTGCTTGTTGCTATTCTGGTCCCAAGGACTGACCTTGGTCAGGGGCAGGATAGCATGGACCTGACCTGTGGTATCCTGCCCATCTTATTGGGCTCCAAATCTCAAAAAGTTTATGCTACAACTTCTTTTGCTCAGTTAGTTTCAAAGGTACAGTTAGTTTCAAAGGTACCCCCCCCCCGCATATGGGAAAATCCACGTATGCTCATGTCCCATAAGAAACAATGGGGTGCGTGCACATGGCAGTGCTCGCGCCACAGGCACACGCACCATTGTTTACATTGTTGCTCGGCTTCCGCATAAGCAGGAAGCCATGTATTGTGCATCAGCGCATGGCACGGGCACACTGTACTACTGTTAGGTAGAAAAATCTCACTGCATAATAATTTTATTTAATCATTCTGTCCAACTTAATATTAGTTAAAATGGATATTATAAATTATGTGTTTTATAATGTGTGTTGACCTATGTGCCAGAATCATAGAATCACAGAGTTGGAAGAGACCATAAGGGCCATCCAGCCAACCCCATTCTGCCATGCAGGAACTCCCAATTAAAGCATCCCTGACTGATGGCTGTCCACCCTTTGTTTAAATAGCTCCAAAGAAGGAGACTCCACCACTCTCCGAGGGAGTGTGTTCCACCGTCAAACAGCTTTTACTATCATCTCCTAATGTTGAAGTGGAATTTCTTTTCCTGTACTGTAGTTTGAATCCATTGCTCCAGGTCCTATTCTCTGGAACAGCAGAAAACAAGCTTGTTCTACACCTTCAAATATGTAGGGCTATCATATCACTTCTCAACCTTCTCTTCTCCAGACTAAACATACCCAGCTCAATAGGTCTCTCCTCATAAGGCATGGTTTCCAGACCCTTCACCATTTTAGTCACCCTCCTTAGTGTTTAGCTTGTCATATTTGAAAAAGCTGTTCTAATTGCTAAATAGAACAGTTGTGACTTCAATAATAGAATCATAGAGTTGGAAGAGAGCTCAAGGGCATGCAGTCCAACCCTGTTCTGGATTCAGGGTTCAATCCAGCTATATGTCCTACCCGAGGATATGGTAGGGATAATACCTTACTCCAAGCCAACATTACAAGATCCCTTTACATGCTATCTATGACCAGTTTCTAAAGCTATGAACATGAGATGTGATGATGAACAGGTCTAATGTTTCTCTGAAGAGTTTCTCAGACAACAAAAGGTTGAGGTACAATTAAGACATAGCACTGTGAAACAGGACTGGGAGAAGAATATCCATTGCTCAGGGTGATGGGATCTGGAGTGCTTGGGTACTGTATGATTGTTGTTAGATGACAAATTCCATTTTGAAAACCCCCATATTTTAGAAACTGAATGTGAAATTTAATTGGAGTTGCTTTGACTCCCAATTGGAAGAAAATCAGGATATAAATCAAATAAATAAATAAATTACACCCTCTAACTATCTCAGGGCAGTGTATGATAAAACCAACCTGACTAAATTTAAACAGTATAAAAATACAATGATTTTTAAAGGCTAAAAAAATAGGTTAAAAAGACAGATTAAAAGTGGTTAAAATAGTTCAAAGCAATAAAAACCAGCGACATGTGAGAGTTTGTGTAAAACCAATTAGGATGTGAAGGCTTTACGGAATAGCCATGTTTTCACTTGGCACCGAAATGATCGCCACCTTGGTACCAGATTTAAACTATTTAATGAATCTCAGAATCATTCAAGCATGCAAAAGTCACATCTGTTCCTTGTTTATCTGCTCCATCAATCCCATTTCATTTAGTGCATCCACATTGCAGAAATAATACAGTTTGATAACACTTGAAGTGCGGTAGCTCCATCCTATGGAATCCTAGGATCTGTAGTTTTGCAAAGCCTTTAGCCCTCTCTGCCAAAGTGTGTTGGTTCCTCATACAACTACAAATCCCAAGATTCTGTGGGATGGAGTCATGGGAATTAAAGTGGTGTCAAACGGTGTTATTTCTACAGCGTAGATGCACTCTTAGAACAGATGCAGGGAAATTATGGCCTGTGTACTACAATTGTTCCTCTACATTTACGAGTTAAGCATTCGTGGATTTGATTGTTCACGGATTATTTTATTTACCATTTATATATATATTCTCTAGGCATCTGTAGGTCAACCTCTGGTGAATGTTGAGCACAGAGTCAAGCTGAAGGACCTAAAAGTGCCTAGAAAAGTATTCTCACAGATACAGAAGCAGGGCTATATTAGCTGTTTTTCCACTTTTGCAGAAAAGTGTGGCCCCAACCATCATGAAAGTTCAGGACCAACTGCATATTTTTATTTATTTATTAACTTTATTTATATGCCTCCTTTCTCCCAGGATGGGACCCAAGGAGGCTTCCAGAACAATTAAAATTGTTTACAAACATTTTAAAAATCAATTTAAAATCCCTGCATTAAAACACATGCACAAACCAAGACCGTTTTTATGTCTCTCTCAGCACCACCAACCGTCCCAACGTCTATTCTCACCCTGTTTTCTGAGGGTGAAAAAACTTGAAAATGGCAACATTGGCTCAGCTGGTGCTGCTGGGAGTCTCTAGAAATGGTGGATGGTTACAAACACCTTCCACAGCCAACAAATGCAGTTCACAACATGAAGTAATTTCCAGTTCTGACTTCTGGTTAGGGCTGCCAGACTGAAAAAATGGGAAGGGTTTGACATCTACAACTGTTGTGTAGAAGAAGCAATTTCAGCAGGTGTTGCTTGTTATGCAACTAGGTAACAAGCAACACCTTCTGGAATTTCCGCTTCTATACAACCATTATACAATAGTAGAGTTGCCAGATCTCAAGACCTATCCCTGAGTCCCCAATTTTTGAGGCTCATGTCTATGAGGAAGATGAGGGTATAAATTCTTGAGTTTTGAGGGCTCAGCTCCATCTAAGAAGAAAGGGCTTTGTGAAAATCTGCTGCTCATCTGGTAGAGCAACAGCTTCCTATTATTTTGCAAAGCTTAATTGAGTTCTTATGGTAACCAATACAGACTCTCCAAGTGGGCCTATGTATTTATTTATGTAGCTTTCTCCTTCCCTCTTAGTCAGTGTGGTGCCCGGGCTCACCTTCTGCTCTGCACTCATTTGCTAGAAGCAAATAGACTAGATTAATGCTTCCTTATCCTGTTTTCTTAGGCACGGTACAGACAGCGCTAATGCACGGTGATGGCGTCATACTAGGGTTAAGGGACCCTATGGAGGAAAAAACACCATCGCCAGCCTGGACAACACAGAAGGTATGTACCGGGCCTTAGAAATGATCCCCTCATTTCGCCTTGATCTCAGCCTCATTAGCCAAGTTTTCCATCTTAATTTCCAAACAGGGAAAATATGTTCTCTCCCACCTCCTCTCCATCTCTGAATGACAAACTGTGAACAGCCGTGGCTGGTACTTAATAAGTAATGATTTATGACATTACCAGGGACTGTTCCTAGGTTGTAAGTTTTGGCTAAGAAACTCAGGGATGATCCTGAACTGTCAACCTTATATGGAGGCTCTCTCCAGTTTACACTCTGGCAAGCCTTCTTCTGGCTGATTGATGCCCAAAATCGGGGTGAAGGGAGTTGTTGTGTTTGTGTACCTTCAAGTCATTCCAGACTTTGGTGACCCTAAGGTGAACCTGTATTTGGTTTTCCTGGAAAGATTTGTTCAGAGGGGTCTGTCTTTGGCTGAGAATTTGCCCAAAGTTACCCAGTGGGTTTCCATGGCTGAGCAGGGGCACTGCTGGGGGCTAGAGTGGCCCCTTTGCCAGCCTTGGTTGCCTACAATTACTTACAGGGATACTGCTCAGCAAAGGATGCACAAGATGGATGTCCTAGAAAGGCTGCCCCTGGGAAATACCATGTGCTTTGAAAACTTGAGGAAGCAACACTGCTATCTGAACTGTGGATGGTCCTAAGCAGAGTAGACCCATTGAGTCAACTGGATTTACCTATGTGTTGACTCACCATTCACCCATGGATTCAATAGGTCTCCTCTGGTTGGAATTAACCAATAGATTCTGAACATTATCTTTGTCATCACCTCACTGGAAATGCTATCTGAGCATAGAAAATGTCAGGGAAATGTTATGATTTTTGTATTTATAGTCAGTTTAATGAATCTAAATTTGTGGCACTTAAGTGGAGCATCACTTCCTCCCAACGAATTTAATCAGGGCATAAAAGAACTATATGAAGCAACATTTTGTCTGAAAAATCAGGAATATTTGGAGAATGGGGTTTCCCTTTAATGATTTTTATTTGAAATGTTTAGCTTAATAATCTCCTTGCAATATGACACATCAATGAACTTGAAAAGGGGGGAAAACACAAAAAAAATTCCTCCCCAAACCCAACAAAAGGCCTTTCACACTAACACAAAGAGTACTTAGTACTATTTAAAATCATATGGTTGCAGTTTATGGAGTCTTTGGACTTGTAGTTTAGCCAGGGATACTTGGAAATCTGTGCCAAACTATATATACCAGGATTTCCCAGGTTGCAGCCATGGCAGTTAAAGTGTCATCAAATAGCCAGAAACAGTAAACTGTCCCTCCATACCTAGGGTTAGGGGCACAAGGCCCCCGTGAATATAGATAAACCACAAATAACAAAAAACACCATGTTTTTACCTGAGAGGACACCTCTCTAGGAATCTCTAGGTCTCCAGAGCAACTCTGTGGTCAACGCCAACAGACAATGACCAAGAACGGCGCTGGAGGAGCTATAAATGCCTAAGTAGGGTATTCTCTCTAGGAATCTCTAGGTCCTTCAGTGCAACTTTTAGTTAAAGTTGACCATAGAGTGTGCACTGGAGGACCTAGAATTCCAGAGAGAAAAACATATTAATCAAAGCTGTGAATAACCAAATCCGCAAATATCAAAGCCAAAAATATGGAGGGATGAGTGTAGTGTAAAAGAGCCTCAATTCACTCTTGGCTTTTTCCTTCCCATGGTTACTGCATGGCTTCTTAGCCCAAGTGGCAAGACTCACGAAGCAGCTCTTTCTTGATCTCCTTGGAAAGGAATTTAAGCTTGAAGTTGGTTAAGGTGATTTCTCCAGGATACTTCCTTTCTTCAAAACTTCTTCAGGGACCTCCTGGCATCTGCTTCAGAAGGCGAAAGAACGGATGGCGGGATCTGACTGAAGAAACCAGCAAAGATTTTGTGTAGGACATGGGGGAATGGCTGACACACAACTAGAACAATTTGGATAGGTAGCTAAAGGAAATGGTGTAGGATTCAAAACATGAAAGTGGTGTCTCCTACATCTCCAGGAGGTCCTTGAGACCACCTCAGATGCAATGGGAGTCAATGAATTTTATTTGTGTATTGTGGTGGCTTCTTGATGTTTTAATGGTTTTTACTAGTTTTAACTATGTTTTTTAATTATGTTTAATACCCTGGTATCTGCTGGGTTGGTTTTCAGGACCCCCTTTGGATACCAAAATCAGTAGATGCTCAAGTCCTATTAAATACAACGGATAGTAAATTGCTATCTCTATACAAAATGGAAAATCAAGGTTTACCTTTTAGAATATACGTGTGGCCGTGTCATATGGCGGGTGGTGTATACATGGCTTTCATAATAAGTTTTTTCTCTGCTCCTTGTTCTCTGTTTTTCGACCCCGGATTAGTGCAATATATTGTCTTTTTCTTGCCCAGTGAATTGTGATTTGTATAGTTTCCCGTTCCTACCCCTAGTAATGATGTTTTTAAACTTTTTATATGTGATGCTTTACCTGTATTTTATTGTTTCTTGTCTTGTAAGCCGCCTTGATCATGCAATTGGAAAGGCGGATAAATAAAATATTATATATATTTTATTTTTATTTTATTTTATTATTAGTATATTATTATTATTATTATTATATATTATTATTATTCAGTTTATGCTGAAAGCTGCTCACCATAAAAGGCAATCGTGTTGCAACCACATGCACGAGCCCCATTATTTTCAATGGGACTCAGGCATCACAGAATTTCCCTTACGCGGGGGTGGTGGTCTGGAACGGATCCCCTGCGTAAGGGAAGGGTGCTGTGGTGTGGTGTTTGTGTGTGTGTGTGTGTGCATGCGCGCGATATATATAAATATATATATATATATTCAAGCCATGGAGCTTTAATCTGTGAATAAAGAATCCATGTAGAAGGAGGGCTGATTGTATCAGTATTATTTAATTTTTTTAAAACTTTTACAATCAATGTTTCAGTTCTACTTTTTAAAATTATTGTAAACCACCTCAAATCCCATTTTGGGAGAAAGGAAGGCTATAAATCCCTTAAATAAATCAATTATAAATAAAACAACAAGTGTTGCTTCCTTTCTCCAGTCAACATTACAGATGGGTGATGGACTACATGACCCACCATGCTGCAGAAATAATGCTGCTTGATACCACTTTAACAGTTATGGCTGCATCATTTGGAATCCTAGGATTTGTAGCTTGGTGAGGTATTCAGCCTGGTCTGTCAGATAGCTCTGGTGCCTCACTCAACTACAAATCCCAGGATAGTGTAGGATACAGTCAAGGCAATTAAAGTGGTGTCAAACTACTTTATTTCTGCAATGTGGATGCAACCCCATAGAGACAGCCGCCAGCAAGGAGACTTGGGGGCTTCCCAGACCAGTGCTTTGTGCCAGCCTGGATATGTGCTAGGGCTCCCCGGGGGTGGCGCTACCACACGCCCCACAACCCTAGCACATTGCGGCGGCATGATAATGGTGGGGCCCTGTATACATGGGTGCCACCATTATGACGTCACGGCCATCCGCAGCCAAACAGTGCGGCGCTGGCATGATGTCCCTGCAACGCTGCAGGGCACTTGGGGCGCCCTTTCAGCATCGCGGGAAGGAGCTCCAAAATGGAGCTCCTTTTTTGACGCACGCATTGCTGGTGCAGCCTTTACACGGCCACACCAGTGATGCGGAAGGGAAAGACGCCGAGTGGCCCCTTTCTCCCCTTTTCCGCAGCTGTCGGGGTGTCCTTGGGGCATGAAGCCCCAAGGACACCCCTTTCCAGGCCGTGGGGAAGCAGAGTTTTGCCGCTTCCCCAAGGCCTGGAGAAGTGGCAGATTGGGGCCTCTGCGGCTGCCGCTACAGATGCCCAGGCCCCAATCTGGAGGGGAAAGGGGCGGGTGCAGGCCGCTTCAAAGGGGCGGTCTGTATCCCGCCTTGGATAACCATTCTGCTTTGAGAAGTTGGGGGAATGTAGAACAGATGTGGCCATGCTGCAGTCTCATGGGATCCTGAGGGTTATTTTTGTACCTCCAGATCTCCCCCAGGTTCATTTTTGTCCCCAGATGCCTTGTAGTGGTTTTGAGGGGTGCAATTACACAACATATTTGTACTTCTGGATCATTTTAGGCCCAGGAAAGGACATTTTTATAAACAGGCAGCAAACTGGAAATGGCTCCTGGGTCACTTTATGTTGTAAAAAAAAAGGACTCTATAGAGCTTAAAAATGGCTTAATGGGGGAAGGAATATGGCAAAAATGCTGGGCCATTGCCAGAGGGCATGTAGAGGCATCACTTTAACTGTCATGGCTCCATCCTACGGAATCCTGGGATTTGTAGTTTGTTGTGGTTTCATTTACAGGGAAAGCTAAATATCTCACAAAACTACAAATCCCAGAATACCACAGCATTGAGCCATGGCAGTTAAAGCGATGTCAAACTGCATTAATTCTGAAGTGAAGATGCAGCCAAAAAATTGATTTCCTTTGGTGGAGGATGCAATGAGCTGTGGCCCTCAAGGTGTCACAGGAGCCAACGCAGCATCACTTGCCTGCCTCTAAACTGGAATATTAATTCCATGCTACTGTTAACTGTGATGCACAAGGAAACCATCTGTGTACCACAGTGACTTCAGCCAACTTCCAGTCTCCTTCTTTACTTCATATAACAACCTCCCTTGATGATTCCTCCCTGGCATGAATGACTGACCAGCAAAACTAAAACAGAGGAAAATACTGAAGAGAGACCATTTTTCTTGCAACATGTCAAAGAGGCAGGCCACTTCTCAGCAAATATACTTCACAAAAGGATATGATAGAAATGTCAAAGAAGCTATCCCCGGTGCCATCATGTTCCATGCAACATATAGCTTCTCTTACTTGCAGTAATGGGACAATTACAACATTGTGAATTTGGATTCTGAGGTCTCTAATGCTTCCTCCCACACTTTTGGCTGTGAGATAGGAAAGCACAGGGGACTGTAAAGAAGCAAGGCAAGAACATTAACAGATGATTCCCTTGTAATGTAGTTCCTTGCTCAAAGACAGAATATCCACTGGGTAGCATGCCCTCCAACATTTCACAGCTGAAAACCAGGACATATGGGGTTGTGTGATACTGTAACATGGATCAGATGCAAAAGTTGTTAATGAGGATGAAGACATGAACTTGGAGAGACTGCAGCAGTTTGTTTTCGTCTGAGTAGCCTTGGAAGGGCAAGATTTTGCCCCTCTTCTCCTTCTCTCCCCGCACTGAGTTAATGAAATGCAACTCTGAACTCAATTTGCAACAATTGGAGTAAGCTGAGGATAAGGGAGGAGGAGAGAGAAACCGGGACATTTCAAACTGAAAAAATGGCACAGCAGTGGATTAATCAAGACTGTCCCTGACAAACTGGGTATAGAGAGTAGAGAGTAGAAAGGTGGGAACTGCAGTCCAAACACATCTAGAGGGCCACACATTTCCCTGATCTAAGTAATATGGGAGTTGTGCATTCTTGCTCCTGTTGTTATTTACCTCTTCTGGCTCTTCTTCCCGCTGCCGGTTTGGTTTGGTGTAGTCAATGGGGCCATCCCATTCATCTTGGCGGGACGTGTGGCTGGACTGGGGTGAGGTCATGGTGCTGCTTGTGGCACTGGTGCTGTTTTGGCGTTGGGATACATCTGGGGATTTGATGCTGGGGCTACTGCTGCAGCTACTGCTGCTGGGGAAGGCGCTCTCCCGTTTCCGATGTTTGTTCATGCTTAAGTCCAAAGTCCCATTTTCATCCACTTCAATGTCCATTGACTGAAAAAAAAAACCCAACAAACATTGGAAAGAACAACTTTGACATTTGTAACCAAGCTGTTAAACTGCATTATTTCTGCAGTGTGGATCCAGTTTCAAAGTGCTTTAATTATGTCATCTGGATACACCCTCAGTGCTCTTGTTTCACACTGTAGAATGCTTGTTGGTCCTGATTTGCAGGTTGGGACTGCTATATGTGGACTTTTGGTTTCCTTTGGTTCAGATACAGATGTTCACTGGACCTTATGTGATTATTTGCTGGCATAATCATGGGTGATAGCAGGTACCCTGGCCAATGAATTCTAAAGAGAAGCAGCAGTTGGTTGAACTGCTGCTTCCATGTGGGGCTCTTACATGATTTTCGGAGGCACAACACTATTTGGAGAAAACAAACCATAGCAGCTGAATATGTAAGCCCTGCATGTTGATGTTAGTTGAATCAGTAGTGCTATGTCATCCATGTTAATCCATCTAAAAGCTATTGGTATCTACGTAAACATTTCTAGGAAGTTGCAAGGCAAGTGAAGTAAACCTGTAGTCCTGAGACATCGGGACCAAGGGAGGAAAATCACACAACAGGAATATCTTTGGAGAGGAAGACTGGAATAAAGCCCATTCCAGGCCATATTTTATTTTCTAGTAAAAGCATGAGACATCCCATGCAAAATTGGACACCTGGAACTGCTAATTTAAAAAAAAAAGGCAAGTCTAATACTATAAAGACCTTCCTGATGGTAAGAGACAGTCAACAATAGAAAGACTACCTTGGTAGGTGGTGGACACTGAAGGCATTTAAAGAGAAATTAGATGTTGGCCTATCAGGGACACTTTAAATGTAGATTCCAGCACTGACAGGGAATTGGATTAGATGGCCCTTGGGGTACATTGCAACTTTATGATTCTGCAATTCCTATGCTTACCTTGCTAGGGAGATCTTGTTGCTTGGTGCTGAGATTCTCAGGCATTTCCCAACAGCGAGTGGAGAGGTTCAAAATGGCAGTGGCTGCCATATGCGCCGCTTCAGCATCATGGGAGTAGTCGAAGCCTGTGGATGAAGACGAAGTGCTCTTCACGTAACTGCTGGAGGGACTGTGGCCAGGGGAAGAGGCCTTTGGAAAAGGTTTGGCTGTAAAAAGGGAGTAACACAGGGCGGGTGATGTATGATGGTTGCCAGAGGACTATTTGCAAGTAACTCAATCCAGCACAGTTGGCTTCAAGGCCAGGAACCTCTTTTCAGATTTCAGTTCCGTGTGAGTGGGAAAAGTGGGAAGGCAGAGGGAACTGGGCTGAAGTCCTGAAGCTGATACAGTGGGGAATTTGAAATTTTGGAGGGATGGCTACTTGGTCTTAAACAGCTTGGTGCTCAACATGTGCAGCAGTCAACACTGATACAAGAGATGGTTGTTAGGGCACCAATGACAATGCTGAAAAAATGGTGAGATGAAATTCCTTTTGTTGGGCACAGACTAGCAGTTCTTTTGCAGCTGTTCTGCAAAGCTCACTGCCAAGTCTGCATGCAGCTGCACTCTCTGTGCCCTTTCCAATGTCACACATGTGTCTAGGGCTCATCTCTTGGATGGCATGCTCTCAGCAAGCACATGCAATCTCACTCACCATCTCCCAGCGTTCAGTTGGACTAGAAACCACCACCCCTAATCCCAGACACATTTATTCATTTGAAAAGATGCATGGTTCTGCCCTTCTGTTGGGCTAAGCAAAGCATGAACCTCAACCTGAATCAACCTGAATTCTGCCAGCCAGATTGGCAGTGGTAGGGGAGTACAGTGAAGTCCAACCCCCTGCCCAAATTTTGGGCTCAGGGGAATGTCTATAAAATCCACCGGAACTGCTTAGTTTAAAAAGAGACCAGTCAAATTCATGAGGGATACAGAGACATAGCCACGTTAGTCCGGAATATCAATATGCAAAGGGATCTTGTAGACTGTGTGGAAGAAGTTGTAGTGTAAGTTTTTGTAGACTCGGCATCTGAGGAAGGAGACCAAGGTCCAAAACACACTGCAGAAATAATCCAGTTTGAGACTGCTTAAACTGCCCTGTCTCATTGCTAGGGAATCCTGGGAATTGTAGTTTATTGTGGCACCAGAGCTCTCTGACAGAGAAGGCTAAATGCATCACAAAACTACAGTTTCCAGAATTCCCTTGCATTGAGCCAGGGCAGTTAAAGTGGTCTCAAACTGGATTACTTCTGCAGTGGCTTTTGGACCCAAGTCTACGAAAGCTTATGCTGCGACATCTTCCACACAGTTAGTTTCAAAGGTGCTACAAGATCCCTTTGCATCATGTAGGATACTTCATGGAAGATACGTATGATGGCTGTATGAAACTCTGTGTCACTGCATATTAGTTGTTGGGAAGAGGGCTGACCAGATGTCCTAACCACAAAGGAGGATAAGGCACTGAAAAATGGAGGGCATTCAAGAAAAATGTAGGGCATGACCAAATAAAAGCTCAAAATACTGTACATCTATAAATATAAATCCATGCTTCTGAGTCATGCTCAAAATGGGGACATTTTGGAATTCCTCTTGGACAGAAGACTGAAATGTAGGACATGTCCAGGAAAAGGAAGACATCCTGGCTATGATTTTATGTCATGTTTGTAAGGTTCCCTAGAGACATATGTTTGGCTACTGTGAGAAACAGCATGCTGGCTGAAATGGACTTGCTGGGCTATTCCAGCCACGCACTGAAATGCTCATGTAAAAAGATGGGAGAAGAAGCTGGACTGCTGGAAGGGGCAGAAGAGTGAAAAAGATTTATGGGCAGGTCTATGTGGAGGTG
>NC_056525.1:9143048-9165730 GCF_019175285.1 Sceloporus undulatus | reverse complement strand
TTGTCCATTAAAACTGTATTGCTATACGCCTCTGAGAATTCAAAAGGGTGCGGGGAAATGAAATCTTCCCTGCTTTGTTCTTTTTCCACATTCACTGGAATGTGTTTGGCAGGATGAAAACATGTAGATTTCAAACTGATATTTGCTTGGGAGAACAAAATGCACCTCCTCCCCATACACAGACACTCAGAAAGCATCAAGGTTGCTTTCAGTCAGTGGATTAATTGCTCAGGGATGTAGCTATGGAGGGGGGAATGAGAGCATCCTCCAACGTTATAACATTGAAGTAACCTAAGGTTCCAGACAAGTATTTAGAAATGCAGTTTAGGCATCCAAAGGAAAAAAAAAAATCAGGCAAAATGACCTAGGGGATGTGAAACAGCATATATGAGTTCTAGATGTTAAGATGCAAATTTGGGACTGATTGTCAAACTTTGACTTTGTCCTTTTGGAAAATTTGTTGCTGGGAGGGGTTTGGTTCATTTTGCATGGACATTGGTTGAAAACAATTTCTCAGGATGTTAGTGCTACCACTCAGTCTTTTGCTTAAGTACACCAAGTCTATGAAAGTTTATGTTACCCTTTTAAAAACTCAAATGCACCTGAGGAAGTAGACTTTAGTCTACGAAAGCTCATGCTGCCAACCTCTTTTTTCAGTTAGTCTAAAAAGTGCTACAAGATCTCTTCATATGCTTCTTCACTTACTCTCAAAGGGACTACAAGATCCATTTGTAATTTGGGCAAATGCTTCCTACATTTCCTTGTTATATGTGTTTGCAGGAAACATCTAATCCACCCCTGGAAGTACTGGAACTGAGTGTTTTTCAGAGAAATTGAATAATAAGAGATGCAGTTGGATAGATGAAAGAAGGTACTTAGTTTATGGAATAGTTACTTAGCTTATGGAATTCAGAGCATCAAGATGTGAAAAGACATATGGTTAGTGTTTTTTTTTAAAAGGATTAGACAATTTAGTGGCGGAGGGGTCTATTGATCAGTGACTGCTAACCAAGATAGCAAAACAGAAAAATGCAGCATGCCTCATATGAATGTCACATATTTGGGATAAACAATGGGGAAAGTCTGGCAATCTGCCTCTGCACATTCCAGAAATATCTAGTGGGCCATTGCTAGAAACTGGATCTGATGGACTTTTGGATGAATCCAAGTGGGTAATACTTAATGTTACAACAACAAGAAACAACAACACACCCTTCAGGGCCTCCCAAACTGTCCATGACCAGCCCCAACTTACATTTAAAGGCTTTAGGTGAGGTTTCGCTAGTCTGAATCTTTGGGGCAAGCATGCGTTTGCCAAAAACCTGAGCATCAAAACTTGCATAATCGAAGGTGACCTTGGAGTACTTCTCCAGCTCCTTGGCCAAGTTGGCCCTTGGCGTGGTGGGAACCATATTGGGCCTGTAGCTCCCGTACTGAGGCACCTCCAGTTGCTTCACAAAACACATAGGCCTAAGGAAGAGAAGAAAATACACACTTTTCCTGAATTGTTTCTGTTGAAATTTTTTTTTGTGGAAAAATTCTTTGGCAGAATTATTCTGTGGCCAAGATAAAGCTATGGTTTGTCAATTTTGAATTGTTTTTGGTAGAAGCAAAAGAATCTCTTGATGACAGCAGCAAGAGATATATTCCTGATATTATTTGTGTTCAGATTTGCAGATTTGGAAATAAAATGCCATAGTTTAAATATGAGTGTGTGGTGCAAGATAGAAATAAAACAAATGTATTAAGATCCAGAGATGGAAGTGCTACTGTAAGTATATTTCTGGAGGACTGCAGACTCCACTGCACCCCCTGCAAAAAAATAAAGTCCCCTGTGTTCCTAAATATCGTCTAAGGGCATGGTGGCTTTTACAGACTTGGGTTTCAAACCAGCAGCCAGCAGCTTGAAAATGGTTTAGTAGTCTCAAAGAGGATGTACCTTAAACATTTGTACCCCCAGATAATAGGAGGGTGACCTTTTCTTTCAGAGCATGGAAACTTTTCCTTTCTTGTCTACAACTCCCAGAATACTTCAGCCTTCAGTTCCATAGTAGTCACGCTGGCACAGGGATTCTGGGAGCTGTAGTTCAAATATAAATTTTCCAAGCTTTGCCCCATCCCCAGTTCAAATTGACATGTGGGTTCTACCTTGGCTGCAGAACCAAGGAATGGCAACTATTCAAAATTAATAACTCTACATGTGGGAGGTCTGGTTTTACATATGTATTGTAGTTTTGACAAGTATTCAAAAGATCAATGAAGGACAATCAAAATTCATGCAGGATTGATAATCAGGAATTAGTGAGTTTGTGCTCTACCTAAATACCAAATGAAACTCTGTAAAACTAACATATTGTCCACATTCATAAATAACAAGGTGCATACATTTCTGGCTTTATGAAAGGCCCACACTTAAAAAAATATTGATTTTTTTTGGGGGGGGGTTCTTGTTCAGTCTGTATAAAAGGAGAAGGTTTCAAACCTTCGAATAGGGGATCCCTAGTAATAAGGGTCACCTGCCAGCCCTGTAAGGGACAAGCTGTCTGGCCCCCACATAAAGAAAATCTCTTATAATAAGGGAACCTGCTTTTTTGTTTTTAGTCTACCCAATCCAATCTGCAGTGAGATGATGGGAGGGGGGTATTGCAAAGAAAAAGTATATTAAACACATCCCAGCTGTGTTCTACTCCTGAAAGCGACACCATATAAGAAACTAAATGGGCAGAGAGATGTGTTAACGTGGAACAGAAAGGGAAACATCTGATTGTGCCTTTCTAGCCCCCTGCCTTACAATGTCAATATAATAGCTGTAATTCTCTGGCAGATTGCATTGCAGTGTAATCAGTATGGATGTTGCTCTGTGCACTATTAAAACCCCTTTGGTCTGTAGTTTCAGCATTAATTGATGCTCCAGAAGCCATTTGTTGTCCTGCGTGCCCTGATGAGAAGCATCAATTAAAATTTTACCGTCCATTTTCCTTGCATTTGGCAGCAAGGAAAGCATCAGCAGGAACAAGATGTGTCAGTACTACTTGCACAAGGAGGGAACAGTTTCTACTTTTAGAAATATTACATTATTGTCTGTAAGAATCAGTGCTGGTGGGAAACACAGGAGGAGAAATCCATCCATTTGGGATCCACTTTGTCTGATTTCAGTTACCTGAGTATCCGATCAGAATTTGAGTTGTTCTTTGAAGGGTCACCCGTCAAGGGCTGCTGCTTTTCATGGGATTTGGCAAGCTTCTCAGCAGCTGCAATGGGGCACCCGGACAAGCTGTTGGTTGGAAAGAAGGACGGAAAAGACAGAAAAATGAAGTGAGAAAGGTAGATAGGAAGGATGGAAGAGAGGGAGAAAGGAAGTTAATACAACCATACTATTGTATTTTTGGTTTCACATTCTACCAGGTGTTACTGAGTGGAGCTTTGGAGGATCTGTGATTCTGTCCCAGAATATAGGAATCAATGAAATGTCATCAAACAATGGCTGCAGCTACATTGCAGAATGAATGCAGTTTGACACTGCTTTAACTGCCATGGCTCACTGCTATGAAATTATGGCATTTGTGGTTTTGTGAAATATTTAGTGAGAGCGCTCTGGTGCCACAACAAACTATAAATCCCAGGATGGAGCCATGACAGTTAAAGCAATGTCAAACAGCATTAATTGTTTAGTGTGGCAGCAGCCCAAGTGGCAAATTCCAAGTAGTGTCTCTTTGTAACTGCCATTATGATCCTATCTAGGGTAATTTCACTGAGAAGTTTTGCCAGTCTGTTTGGTATTGCTCCCAGAGCACCTATCAGTGCTAGAATCACAGTTATTTTCTTTTCTCAAAGGTGCTGAATTTCAATGTCAAGTTTTTTTGTGGGTTTTTCCGGCTATGTGGCCATGTTCTAGAAGAGTTTATTCCTGATGTTTCACAGCCCTTCACCCAGTCAGCCCCCCCCCAGAACCCTTTCAGAAGGCTGCGGCCCCAACCGGACCCTTTACCTCCCACAACCACAGTCCTGTGAGCCACCGAGGAGGAGGAGCAGGCATCAGCAGGGCTTGCCAGGTGGGATAGCAGGGCTGGGGCCCCTCCCGAGACCTCTGCCGGGCACGGTGGGGCACGTAGGAAGGAAGGCCCCAGAGGAAACCCTCTCCCCCGTATCTTTCCCCCTCCCGAGATGCCTGCTGGGCACTGTGGGGGCGGAGGAAGGGAGGAAGGCCCCCGAAGAAGCCCTCTCCCCTGTATCTTTCCCCCTCCTGGGGCCCTTGCTGGCCGGACCCCCTTCCGCTCTCTCTCTGGATCAGATCAGGAGGTGGGAGGAAAAGGAGGGAGCGTGAAAGCTGGGGAAGAGACTAAGGCAAGGTCGGGGAATGGAGCAGAGAGGAGGAGGATGGAGGCATGGTCGGGGGACCCGGGAGGAGGAGGAGGTGGACAGAATACACCTTTTAAAAACCTCCATCATAAAATTGATATATTGCTAAAGCAACTTTTGGAAAGACAAGTAGTTGTTTTACCAATCTATTGATTTTGCAATAATGTTTATTTTTTTAAAAACCCAAAAAGGTAGCACTGGGGTGTCTCCGGGGAGGGATGACAAGTACTCCTCTGCCATTTGTTTCTCCCCTCAGAAAGAATTGATTCTGATCTGGCATTCCCACTTACTGGACACGCATCACAATTGATTCTTCTGAAAAGAACCACCAAAAACCTACTATCAGGATAACCCAGGTTTTTTTACATTTGCCCTGCTTTATTCCAACTGGAATCGATCCAATGAGGATCAGAAGAGGTTTCAAGTGGGAAGAAGAGTCATATACCCCACATCACGATTCGTGCAAATTTTAGTGGGAATGGCCCCAAGAAGGCTTTTTCTTATGCCCTTACTAGATGTGTCTGGTGGGACCAAAATAAAGTGTTCCCCTGCAGATCTTAGAGCATGGACACACTCATATATGAAGTAGGTTTTGTATGTTTTTGAAACATTACAACTACCCTGCCAAAATGGATAACTAAAGATGTATGAAACTGCCCTGTACAACCTAGTTTTCCTTTTTCTTTCCTTCAGTAAGCCCATTGCACCACATGTCTGTGCAGCTTGTCATTGTTTTAAACCTAGCACAATTTATTTGTGTAAATAAATTGAGATCTGATATCATGGAACCCAATAGCCTAAATGCTATTGTTACTCCCAGCTAGAGCTGATGCATGAATTAGTGGGATTTACTTAGGTGTTGACTCACTATTCAACAATTGAATTAGTGGGTTTATTCTGTTTGGGACTAAGAAGAGGATTCAGTCTGCTGTATGCTGAAAAGTATTTAATTTGGTTCTATACAGCTTATCACTTGGCTTTTAATTTTGTTTTACCTCTATCCGGCTTATAGCTTAATTCTGATGGCATCCTGAAATTATCAGAAGGTTTTTGCCACTCATTTGCCACCTGAATACATCACGGGTCCATCCTCGCTTCCAGGAGCACTCTGTACATCTCTTTTTGGATCTGGGAGTTTTCCAGCTTAAGAAAATGGCCACTGGAGCACCCCTGGATGCAGAGATGCACCCAGGCTGTATTCAGGTGGCAAATTCAGCAGCATAAACCTTCCAATAAAATCAGGATGCAGCCTGAATTGAAAGTTAAACTGGAAGAGGTAAACTGAATTAATAAGCCAAGCAATAAGCTCCAACCTGTGCTTTAGCTAAGTAGGCATGAAAAGGCTGTGAAGAGTCACATACCTTCGGTGAGTGTTGCGGTTACTGTTCACATGGCCTTGTCCGGTGCACCCAGGTGTTGGACATTTTAATACATTCTCATGCATGGCCAAGACTTTGTAATGCAGAAAGAAAAAGGAGAAAAAAGGTGAAGAAGCAACAACATGACTTTAAAAAGAAGAAGAAGAAAGAAAAGAGATTTCATTATCTCAGCATTTCAGTTTGCTCTTCTCCAACACAACAAGGATAATTTTGGATCTGGAAGTTTTAACCCATCATAGATAGAACTGTGTAATCTTTCCCACTTTAACATGGGTTTGATAAGCTTCTGGTCTGGTGTATGTAATATCACATGCTGATGTAGCATTGTGGTTACAAACATAAAATGTGAACCAAATGGAAATCCTGTAATTTACGTTCAGAGTTTTATGGGTCTCCTAGCTCAGTGCTTCTAAAGCTATCTGATGCAGGGGACAGCATATCCTCCATCATTTAACGGATGAAAACTGGGACACATGTGGCCAGGAACTATCAGAGTCATGCTGGCAAACGTTAATAGTGTGGAAAAGTTCACAAGCTGTGAGAGGCTGCTGCAATTTGCTTTTGCTTGATTCTACCGAGAAGGATAAGAGTCTGTCCTTGCCTCACCTCTCTCTCCCTTTGCCAAGTTAACTGCAGGCAAACTAAACTTTTCTGTTGGAACTCAGATTGCAGCAACTGAAGTAACCTGAGGACAAAGGAGGAAAGTGGAAGGAGGAGAAAAATTGGGACATTTTAAAAGCAACTGAAAAAGTGGGACAAGTGAGGCTTAGCAGGATTGTCTCTGTCGAACTGGGACAATTGGAGGATATGATATTGCTATATGTTTTGGAGAAGGAGGGTGTTACTAGAGAGCATTGCCCCCCCCCTTCAATTTTCTTTCAGTTCCCAAATTCCCGGCATTTCAGTAGCACACATATTAAAAGCAGCTGAAAAAGTGGGACAACAAAGGATTAAATGTGACTATTCCTGCCAAACCTGGATAGTTGAAGGGTATAGGACTGGTAGGGGTTTCCCCTCAACATTCCAAGGGGTGTATCCATACTTCAGAATAAAGCAGTTTGACACTACTTTAACTGTCATGACTCTGTCCTGGGATTTATTGTTTGGTAAGGCACCAGGCTGAATACCTCACCAAACTACAAACCCTAGGTTTCCACAGGATGGTACCATGACAGCTAAAGTGGTGTCAAACTGCTTTATTTCCAGTGTGGAAGAGCTGAAGGATTGATACCATATAGACCCACTGCCTACACGGTTTCTTTCTTTTCTGCAACTCACTGTAGAAAGTTAATCAATTGCTCACAGACCAGTGCTGGTCCATGGATTACTTATTGCAAATAGCACTGTCCTAGCTGGTTGGGAACAATTGTCTTAAAGCCCATTAAGTATTGCTACTGCTGAAGCTCAGTGGATTCAACAGAGAGCATTAACTGGATGTGAGGCTGCCTCATGTGAGCTGTTCTAATGCCCATGTGGAAAGAGTGAATACAGATGTTTATTTTTTGAAAAGGATCTTTAAAAATTCTATTTTTCTTCTTTGCAACTACATTACACTTCTGCCCATCTCTTTCAGGTACTTTTTTATGTGATTGGAATTGCATTTGCTTTTATCCATAGTCTTTGATTATTTTTTTTAAAAAAAGATTTTAATCTTACTGCCTCCTGTGGTGATGACCTTAAAACCAAAGAAAATAATTTGTTCAATAGTTTCTTAAGGAAGCACATGGCTAGCATTTTCATTTTCATTCTTTTTTTTTTTTTAAAAATCCACCATATGAGAGAAAATAACAGATATCCCCTTGTTTTGTTTTTTCCCTTTTCCCTCAGGTCTGCCACCTTTGAAACGAACTGATAAGGCAGGATTTTACATTATTGGCATAAGCACACACAGCAAATCTTGTGAAGCTGTTTAATAAATTATTTTAAAGCCATAAGTACCTGTCTTTATTTGTTGAGGGCAGACTAATATGGGCTCTTTCAGACTGATCTAAAGAACTGTGAGTGCTTGTAAGACAGTGCCTTGGGTTTTATTTAAGGGCTAGGCATAGTGGATGAAATTTTTTTTCAGTTACTTTGTTCAATAGTGCGCCCATACAAATAGGCCAAAATAAAGCTGCTTCGGGTCACTTTGGCGGTATGCTGTTGAAATGATGCATGCATCCTAAGAGGTTGGAAGCCGCATTAAAACCACACTCCAGTCCAAAGGACTGGAGTGCAGTTTTGGCACAGCTTCTGGTCTCTTAGAACGCATGCATAATTTAAACAGCATACCTCCAAAGTGACCCGAAGCAGCTTTATTTTGGCCTGTCTGTATGGGCCCATACTTAACCAGGGGGCTGTCCACACAGGCCAATGGGTCATTTCCCCTGACCTCATGGTGAATAGTTCTGACAATGCAGGACCCAGTCCCTATTTTTGCTGCAAACTGTCCAGATGATATCTGGCCAGTTCAGCACCAGACCCCACTTTCACAGATAACATGCTTTATCTGGAATAATTCATTTCCATGTGTATCTGAGCTCCAGATCTACCAACAAATTATTGGCTCAAATCCTGCCTCAGGGTTGTGAAGTGTAAAACTCTGCATGCGGAGTGACATAATTACTGTGTGAGGCAGCCCTTGTGTTGAACTGCAACACTGCTACAGAACATACAACCAGATGCACAGAAGTATGTACAACCAAATGTGCAACTGAATACAGAGCTGAGGGAGCACTCCTGCCAATTTTAACTGGGGCAGAGAGATAAGCATTGGCTCAGAATGAAAATCTGTGCGTGCAATGACATGCTTTGTGCAGCTCTATTTCCATGACTGTGAATGGAAGGCAGACATAGTGCATCAGACCCAAACACACACCTCCTTCTGCAGAGGGATTTACACATGCATAACACACCAATAGGATTCTGGCTACTATTTCTTCAAAGTAGCTCCAACAGCAGCAGCTCTGAGCAGACCAGTTACATCGTGTGAGTTGCCCCACCAAACCCTGCTTACTCTCTGGAGGGATCCTGTCTTTGTGCGGACAGCCAGACAAACTGCGATGGTGAGGGTAAAGCCCTGTGACATGGCCTGTGCCATCACAGCCAGGAGTTGGGCATTTGATCTCACGCTTCTCTGGTCTTGACGGATCTAGGGAACGAGTGGAAAAGATGATACCAGATGAAAAAGATTGGGGGGGGGGGGAACAGAGGTATACAAAATTTCACCTGAGAAACTCAACAACTCAGATTGAAATTCTTCTTGTTTCCCTGCAAACACTGCACAAGGATCATTTCCTGAGAAGAGCCACCACATTTGTTGCTTTAATTGACAATTCAGTGGCAAGTCGCTTAAAGGGCCATGGTGTTTCTACAGGAACAGGATAGGCACATTTGCACCAAAAGAGTATGGAAAGAACAAACTGGTGGCAGAAAACAGTTCTGGAAATGTTACTTAGTTCTTTAGCCACCGTTGCCTGTTCTTCTCTTAAATCCAAAGGCAAGCAAGAGTTCTTAACAAACATGAAGTCAAAGGCTTTCATGGCTGGAATCCATAATTTTTGTGGGTCTTTCGGGCTATGAGGCCATGTTTTAGTTTTAGAAGAATTTATTCCTGACATTTCGCCAGCAGATCCTTTGCCAGTAGCAGAACATGTTATAAACCATTCTGGGCATAAAATGCTATTTGAAAACACTGAAATTATGAACCATGCCAACAATTATCAGGTCAGAATGCACAGGGAAGCCATTGAAATCCATAAGCACCTGCACAATTTCAACAGGAAAGAAGAAACCCTTATAGTAAACAGAGTTTGGCTACCAGTCTTAAAAAACACCAAAATCAAGACCCAGGAAATGCAAATGAAAACCACCCAGGTTGAGGGGGATTCCCAGCAGACAATGGGAATCCATTAAGTAAATGGATATCCTGTAGGCCTTGCCATTCAACAACAGAACAATAAACAGATTAACATGCAAATCACTTCCCCTCAACCAACAGTATATATACCCCACTCTCTTCTATGACAGCATTCTCTAAATATGCCAGCCACAGATGCTGGTGAAACGTCAGGAATAAACTCTTCTAGAACACGGCCTCATAGCCTGAAAAACCCACAAAAACCTAAGCTCTTAGTGGAAGTTGTCTGTTTTTCTATTCCTTGAATCAGCTGCATTTGCCCAAGTGAGCAATACGTGCTAAGAAGAAACAAGATCTGCAATTGTATGGACAAAAATACAAAGGCCTGGATCTAATGCTGGCTCAATGCATATTCAAATCTTGGTTGAGTGAGCAGTGAGGAGGTGTCCTAGGCTTCCTTGTACAAGCGGTTCTTGCTGTAATGCAGGTGGAGTCTCCCTTATCTGGAATTTCAAGAAACTTTTTTTCGTGGGTGGCTGAAATAGTGACACCTTTGCTTTCTGATGGTTCAGTGTACACAAACATTTTTTATGCACAAAATTACTAAAAATATTTTATAAAATTACCTTCAGGCTATGGGCATATGGTGTATATGAAACATAAATGATTTTTGTGTTTAGATTTGGTTCTCATCTCCAGGTTATTTCATTAGGTACATATATGCAAATACAGGTATCCCAAAATCCAAAACACTTCTGGTCCCAAGCATTTCTGATAAAGGAGACTCAACCTGCACAGAACTAGTAAAAGAGGACTGGCTGATGTGCCATTTGGATGCCGACCAGGTGGCTCAGTACATCTTCATCCTTATTAGATGTCTCTGAATTTTGGGCTGATCTGGGGGTTTGGGGCTTTTCCAAGTGAGTGCTGCATCTTGAGGCAATGTGGGTGGCAAAAATAACCCCCTCAATGTTATTGTTTTGTGGGTGAAGGACTGGAGGGCTTTGTTGGGACTAAAGGGGTACAAAATGGGTCCCCATGGGCTGCATATGAGAAGGTTCTGTTTCTCCTACTCTATCATAGGATCACACAAAGCTTGGAAAAATACTTTTGGACTCTTGCTTCCAGAATCCCCCAGCTGGCATGTCCTTGCTACCTGAGGAATTTTGGGAGATTATAATAATTTTTAAAAAATTCATCTTTTCAAGCTGTAAATACACGCAGGAAGTTGAGAGGTACATGCAAAACAACAATAGATAACACTTGCAAGGTTGCAGTTCCAGACTCAGTACAGCTATAGCTCAGTTAACAAAGCAGATGTGTTCCTGGGCATTACTTCTTTTGCAGAAAATTTGGTACCAGAAGCAGAATGGGAAGAGCAGGGACAGGCTCCTACATCACAGAAAAGAAGGGCGATTCAAGATTTTCCAGGAAAACTAAACAAAAGAAGTAAACAGTAACTTTTTGAACTTTCTAGAGACTGCTAAAAACCTTCTTCCAAAGCGCATCCAGGAATAACTTTTTCCATTCAGCAGCCTCTGCTTTTCTTATTATTTCCATTTTGGTCACCAAATTTATAGATCTTTGCTTCTTTTTAAAAAAAAGCATATGGGGGTAATTTATCTGCTTATCAGCTGACCCTTTTTCTCTCTGTTCTGTTGTTCATATATGTTCAAAGCTTCTAGTGGCAGCTGATGTTTACCTTGACCTTTTTAGCCAATAATTATACACATGGCACAGTAGGATCGGCTGGAGGAGAATACTGCTCTTTCCCAGTTTAAGTATTGTTTGTTGCACCATTTACTGTGGACACTCTTGACCTGACCCTGAAAGTCTCCTTGTCTCCAGCTCTCATTCACCATCTTCCTAATGCTGATGTTGCTAATAAAAATTCCAGCTAGACAGAAGATGAAGAGAAAAAGGATGGGGCTGGGTAGGCATAAAAGGAGCTGTAAAAAGGAGCTGCAGCATCAGCAGCTTTGTTAACTGAGGCATGCATGTACTGGTGAAGGAGCAATTATTGATGTTTGCATCCTTGGGTTGGGAGCAAGGATACAATAAGACTATCTCTTGTTGTAGCATCCAATGGATCACTTTTATTTATATGTGCCACACAGGCCAAAATAACCCAAATCTACTTCTGCTGAAATCAGTGAGCTGGAGGGAGAGTGTTCCTAGGAAGAAAGATGCAGCCAGACCAGGGTGGGTGACTTTTATGGATCTGTGAGCCAATTTTCTGCTCTAGGATCTCACAGGAGGCCAGATGGACCACCAAAAATGAAATGAAATGAAATGAAAACTGAATGTAGCTGGATAATCACTTCTAATTTTGAAAAATTGTTATTTTTTTAAATGGCAATCAGTGAAAGAAGTCTCAGTAACATATTTAAAAGGCAACACACCACTTCTGGAAGCTTCTAGGACAGAAAAGCCACTCACCCTTTTTTTAAGAGACCATATGGTCCAAGAGAATGTGATTGGATACTGGAGGGCTGCAAAAATAGCCCTGAGGGATGACATGTGGTCTCAAAGCTGCAGTTGGCCCCACTCCTGGGTTAAATGCTACTGATCAATAGCTTGGGTTGCCAGTTCAGGATTACCACAGGCCCAAAATATAAAACCTAGTAGCAGCCTCTGGTGATGTCATTAAGCAGTACCTATTCAGTACTGACCACAATTGTTCACAACTTGGCATTCAAATACAGAGAAACAAAGAGAGCACGCACAACAGAGAGAATGAGAACATATTTTCCTGCTTGGAAATGAAGACAGAAATCTTAACTAAAAGGTTGTTCTCTAATCAAGTCATAGTGAAGGTTTATTCCTTCTCACTTACTTAGAGAGATGGGCTAAAGAACTTTTAATCTAGCCCATGTGCTTCTATCCAGAATGTGGATACAGAGCAGAGTGGAGGGTGAGTCATGGCACCACAATGACTGGAAGGGAAGGAGGAGGCTATCTAAGTAAATACAAAGTCCTCCTTGAAAGGCCTTTGTAAATTGCAGCAAGAGATCAAATTGAGTCTTGAAAACTGTAACAAGCTGCTGCTCTACTAGCAGAGCTGGAGATTTAACCAAAGCCCTTTCTTCTTGCCCAGAGCTGAGCCCCTCCAAACCTTATGAAAACTAGAAATTCGGGGCCAGCCACTGAGATCTGGCAACTGTGTTCATAGAGCTGTGGTTCTCATGCCCTTCTGAAGCTTGGGAATGTTGTTACTGGGAGGGCAAAGTCCTCACTCACCTTTGTTGTAGTAGTTCTTTCTGATGGAGTCCAGAGCTTTGTTCTGCTTCTCTTCAACCTGGTACTGTTTTATGTGCTCCCCTGTCAGTTGCTGGCCAGGATCCTTCACCACCTTCACTTGTTCCGCTTTCAGTGCAATGGCCTGTTCCAAGAGCCCCAGGTTCCCCCGGGTCATCATGTCATACATCTCAGATTCATCAGTCACAGTGGATTTCTGGGAGTGAGAATCATCGTCC
Organism: Sceloporus undulatus; assembly: GCF_019175285.1. Classification (NCBI taxonomy): domain Eukaryota; kingdom Metazoa; phylum Chordata; class Lepidosauria; order Squamata; family Phrynosomatidae; genus Sceloporus; species Sceloporus undulatus. The sequence goes on along the minus strand of NC_056525.1, from coordinate 9,152,678 downwards.
TTGTCATCATCTGACCTCACCTCCACAATAACAGAATACTCAGGCTTGGGGCTGACCGTCGGTCCTTCACAGTGTGTTTTGGGGGAGTCCTGAGATGTGTGAGGAACTTCCTCACAGATTATTTCAGATGCTTTTTCCTCCTCCTCCTCCTCCTCCTCCTCTTCCTCCTCCTCATCTTCATAATCTTCTTCCTCTTCCTCCTCTTCCTCTTCTTCTTCATTCTCCTCTTCCTCTTCCTCCTCCTCTTCTTCTTCATCCTCTTTTTGCAATTTGCAAGATTCCTCACAGCTCACTTCATTGTCTCGATGTTCCAGGCACAAGTCGCTGCCACGTTCGCTGGTGACCTCGATGACTTCCTCAGCATCTTCTGTCTGAATGATGATCTCCTTTTCACATTCCTCCTCACCAGCTTCTTCCTCTTCCTCCTCCTCATCCTCCTCTTCCTCCTCTTCTTCTGTCACCCCTTCATGCAGCAAATCCACATTTTCCCCAGCACTGGAGACTTGCTCTTCACTTTCAGATCTATGTTCCTTGGCTTCCAGATTTCCGTCTGTTACTTGGCCTATGTTTAAAACAGAGGTTTTTAAAGAAAATGTCACATCAACAAAGAAAACTGCCTTATACTAAATGAGCCCATTTTGTTAGGCCAGTGTGGTCAACTTTGACTTACCCTGCAACTTTACCTATTTGGCAAGGAGAGTCCTGATTAATCCTCTGTCATCCTATTTTTTCAGCTGTTTTGAAATGTCCTGTTTTTACTTTCCCCCTCCTCCCTGGCTTACATCAATTGCTGCAAACTGAGTTCAAAGTGCAAAAGTAGTTTGCTCTCAATTTACTCAGCAGCAGGGACAGGAGAGGAAAAAGGTGGAATCTTCTCAGTAGACTCAGGCAAAAGCAAACTGCTGCATCATCTTCTAGCTTTGTTTTTTCTTCTTCATAACTTTTGCCATTTTAACCACACTCTGATGTCAGTTGGCCATATTTGTCCTGGTTTTTGTCTATGGAATATCGGAGAGTATACTATGTTTCAGAATAAGGAACTGGCAAAATCTCCTCTGAATATTCCTTGCCTAAGAAAACCAATAAAAATCATGGGCTCACCATAAATTGTCAGGAGACTTGAGGGTACACAAACACATTCACATGCTCTAACTGGAGCCAGCATGGTGTAGCAATTTGAATATTGTACTACAACTTTGGAGACCAGGGTTTGAACCCCAGCTTGGCCATGGAAATCCAGTGGGTGGCTTTGGGGAAGTCACACACTTAATGGAAGGCAAAGGTATACCCTCTCTGAACAAATCTTGCCAAGAAACCCCCATGATAGGATTGCCTTAAGGTCACCATAAATCAGCAATGGCTTGAAAGCACACAACAATAACAATGAACATTGATCTTTTCTTAAGCAGAAAATCACCATTAGGCTTGATCCAAACAGAGACAATATGAAGCCACACTTGCACAAGCAACTCAGTGCCTTCAGAGAGACAGCAATAATGTTCTGACTGGTAGCAAGGACTCTCCAAAGTTTCAGGCAATGCCACCGTGAGATCTCTGGTATTCCCTGTTTGATACCTATCCAAGTAGTAACCTGCTTCCAAAATCATGTTAGATTGGGTATTCTCAAGGTGATAGGGTGTTTCATGAGAGCCATTCTAGTTGGCCTTGAGCTACCTGTACATACCTGTACATCATCCATAATGTGGAGGCTTTGGGGTTTCACTTTGTAAATATGAAACAATGTTGTGGGGGGCACATATGGCTTAGGTTCAGGCTATGTGACTAACTGTGAGCCTACCTGGCCCCCATGATCGACAGGAGAGGTCCTTCTCCTTGTCCCACCGTCTTCATACATAGGGCTAGTGTGAACATGAGGGAGGGCCTTTTCACTTCAGTGGCTGCTCCTCAGATTTAGAACTCTCTTCCAAGGAAGACTAGAACAAACACTTCCTTGCTGTTCTTCCATCAGCAGCTGAAGACTTTATTCAGACATACTTTTTAGGACTGAAGGCTCTAAAGGAAATGTCTGTAAGAACTATATTGTTTTAAAATGGCACTTAACTTTTGAAAATCAAAGTGTACAGCTGGAATTCAGTATGGGACTTCTATCTATGTAAGCAGGCTTGCATCTGTGGGAAATAGAACTGAGCAGTTTTGCAATGTGTGTATTTAGCACGTGGCCGCCATGATATTATTATGAAGGGGAGCTAGCAAAGTGACCATTGTACATTGGGAACCAATGTACATGTGGACCAATGCACAGTGGGCATCGATACACATAGGGCACTGCCAATGCCCACCTGAACAATAGTTAGGAACTGCCAATGTGAATCAGTACAGCCTGATGCTCACCAAGACACCAGCGATGGAGTGCTCATGCACTTTAGTAGAGCCCAATGTTCATTGAGCTCTCTTGCCAGTTCCCTGACACACATCTTCACAATTCACTAGGAGAATGTTTGCTACATAGCTAAGCATGCACAAAGTTACTCAACATAGAACACAACACAGAATCACAGCCTATGTTTTCAATACAGCCAATAGTTTAATTCAGGTTGATTTTTTGTATGTTTTACTTGTAATCTTTTTAATATGTAAGCTGCATTACTTAAATTGCTCCAAATTGACTTTGATAGGGAATTAATTAATTAGCTCAAGGGAGTAGCATAAAGGCTTTTCACTTTAAAAAGCAGGGGTCTTTTGTATATTGGTTCCAAGAAACTAGAACTTCAAATTGTTTTCAGCCACCCTGAATCCCAGCCCTGGAAAAAAGGCAGGATATAAATAAAAATAATCCTCATCCTCATCTTATAAGCAGCCAAACAGTCAGTTTCAAAGATTTAATTGAAGCTCCTGTCTTGTTATGACAGTTTGGGTGCAGTTGTGTGTATAGCATTCAAGAATGGCAGTTTTCTCTTCTAAAATTGAGATGAATGTCAGCCCTTGGCATTTATTTTCCCCAAGATGCTGCCAGAAGTCATCACCTAGACACTTGTGTGCTTTGTCTTGTGTTTCTCTAGAACAACATTTATGTGCAGAAAACATTATACAGAAGGTTAACGCCAACTAAGGCATTCATCATTAGCGACATTTACATGGAGAGAGCATTGAGGCTAAATTCCTGAAGCTAAGCAAACAGCAGACGGGCTGTTATATTTCTATTCAGAGGGTGCTTTGGATGGGGTTGAATCCTAAACTGAACTGTGGTGATTTGGAGTGATTGGGGAGATGTCAAAATGGAAACTGGGTTTTTCTAAAGTAGAACACATCTGGACCTACCCAGAGCTTTGTTAGTGATTTACATACAGAGGGATAGAAATCCAAAACAGATATCTGCAAACCATGATAACACCAGACGCCAGTGTGTGAGAGTGTAATAGTGATTGGTGGTTTTAGCTTCTCATCATGGTTTTACCAGGGCCCTCCAAACCCTACCACTACATGAGCAAGATGTTGAAGCAATACACAGCAGGACTATTTCAATGTTAGGTGTTCTTACATAGGTCTTCTCTCCCAAGAGGAGAAGTAGCAGAAGAGTTTTTCAGGAGTCCATGATACCCAGAAGAATGTATCCCTGCATATTTGCTTGAAAAATGCTCAATTTTCAAATTCGTCTGCCTTGGCTGCTACTATGTGCTCCATATCTCATCATCCAGTCTCACCTTTAGCTCTCTGTGTGACTTTGATGGAGCCCTGGTGGCACAGTGTTTAAATGCCTGTACTGCAGCCACTCACTCAAAACCATAAGGTTGCGAGTTCAAGACCAGCAAAAGGGCTCAAGCTTGACTCAGGCTTGCATCCTTCCGAGGTGGGAGCTAAAATGAGTACCCAGATTGTTGGGGGCAAATTAGCTTACAGTTATAAACCGCTTAGACACTGCTTAGGCGGTATGAAGCGGTATATAAATGAAGCTTATTTGTTTTGTTTTGATGCCAAGTAAGTATCAAAAAGGTCCATTCTTCACCAAAGGAGCAATATTTATTTTATGTCACTAACAGGATGCTGGCCAGTGTCTGTTGGCAGGTGTGTGGGTGTGACCTATTTAAAAGATGTGCCCCTGCTCTTGGTATTTTCTAGGAAAAGCAGTTTACCCCCCTTTTAAAAAAGAAAAGAAAAGAAAAGGGCAATCCGAGATACTGAGGTTTCAGATGCTGCAAAAACAGGTTCAAGAGACTGCAAGTGGCCCATGAGGGCAGTTTTCTTACTCTGTTATAGATAGGAAGTCTTCATTGGGGATGAAATGTTTAATATTTGTGTCCCAACTAGAATTGTTGTTGTTGTGTGCTTTCAGTAGTTTCCAATTTATGGCATCCTCAAGGTGATCTTATCACAAGGGGGTTTTTTTTTGGGGGGGGGGGGCAAGATTTGATCAGAGGAAGTTTGCCTTTGTCTTTCTCTGAGGCTGAGAGAGTGTGATGTGCCCAAGAGTACCCAATGAGTTTTGATAGACAAGCAAGCTATCTTCAGAGCTTTAGTCCAATGTTCAAATCACTATACCATGCTGGATATCACCAAATTAGAGTTGACTTACTGAATAAACAGGGATTGCCTATGTGTTGACCTGCCAGCCAACCATTTATTAAATGGCTCTATTCTATATGGGGCAAACCATTAGGAATCAGGACACAAAGATACAATTTCTAAATTAAAGAAAAACATTTTCTAATGAAAATGTCAGTGATGGTCAGAATGGTCTCTCAGATTGAATAGAGTTGCTTTCTTTGCTTGAATATACTGTAACTACTCCCTATATTACTTAGTGTTCCTGTATTATTACTGGGCAAATTGTCCCTGTACTACTTAAAATGGCTATAACTCTTCATAATTGGCACATGCTGCCCAGTTCCTATCTGTAAAATAAATCTTTGTGGTCAGTTGCTGAATAAAACACCTTCTTGTGGCAGAGGACTGCTGTAGGTTTCTTCTTGGTCTATCGTCTCCACCTCGTCCTCCTCCAAGCTGCCTTCAGAATCATCCGTCACAGACTCCTCTTTCGCCCCAGTCTCTTCACTCCCATCACTGTCTACGTTGTAGCCTTCATCCAGAGCTAGTTTAAGGGGGTGAGATTTCCTCTTAGATGCGGGATGTTCTGCTTCTGTATGTTCAAGCTTCCTCTTCTTCGCTAGGGGGCAACTTTGTAAACTAGAGGATGCAAGGAGAGGAAGAAGGAAGCATGGAAAGGAGAAAAGAAGGTGTAATTGGAATGAGGCCTCTTCCAACTCTATGATTCTATGAATGGGCTGCCTTCCCATTTCAAAAAGAACCAGGGGTAGGAGGATCTGAACATGGAAGCAGTAAGCTAAAAGCAATAGAGCACCAGTAGCAGTGGCAGTAGGCGATGTTTTCCAGACCAGTGGAGTGGTGAATCTATTCTAGGGTTTAGCTTGAACTCTAAGGCACTCTTCAAGCTATTGAACCTATTTGGGAGACATAGGCCCTGTACAGACTGGCCTGAAAGGCTGGCCTGGGGGTAGAGTCAGAGCGTCACGTCCAGATGATGCATGCCCTGACTCTGCCCCTGTGTGCCATGATGCAACGTGCCACTCCACACAGCATACAGCATCATGGTGCTCCTCTGGCACTGTGTCCATATGACACAGTGCCAAAGAAGCACCGTATAGCCATACCACCTCGGCTATGGCATCCTTTCAAGGGCGCAAAAAGGAGTTGCTTTTTGTGGCTCCTTTTCACACCCTCGAAAGGCCATATCAGGGCCACAGCATGATGTTGCGACGACCCTGATCCAGCATGAAAAGGGGCAGCTGCAGGCCTTAGGGATGGTCTGTAGAACCCCATAGTTCCATGCTTTGGAAAGGTTCTTTTAATGTTTAGAGTAAAACCCAAAGCAGATTCTCCATTGATATGCAAGGGTGTGTGTGTTATTGACTGACACTGTATAACAAGTTGTTTTGTAAGTAACAAAGATGGAACAAAGTTACCTTTAAAAGTAAGATAATGAGTGAAAAAATTTACTTTGTTGGTATAATGAGTATTTTATATACTCATGTATAAGTCTAGAAATTTTAGTCAAAAAATAAACCCCAAAACCTGGGTCGACTTATCAGTGTAAGTACTGAGCCTTAACCAACCCTGCAGTGGCAGCTCTTTGGCACTTGTCCTCAAAGGAGCACCAAAAGAGTAGAGGAGGTTGGTGATTCACATTTAGGTTCTCTTGGGACAGAGTAAGCTCTGACCTTTTGCCACCCTATTCAGAGAAAGGGGTGGCTCCTTTTTGATTAGAGCTAATACTGCATCCAACTCTTGCCTTTATGTCTTTTTTTGACATGTGCACATTTTTTTAGCCCTGACAGTGCCTGGTCACCCTCCCCACATATCACACAGCCATGATTTATTGTAGTTCCCTCCTCATCCATCCCACCTTAGGGTGAGCATGAACAATTATGCTTGCTGAATTTTTTCCAGTTTCTTGGCATTGTTTTCCTCTGTTTCATCCTTTACCTTCTTTTGTTACATGCCCCTAAGTTTTACCCTCAAATCATCCACGGGCCATATCAAAATCCTTTATTTTGTCCCCTAAACGTGCCCTCAACTTATACATGAGGTCAACTTATAAATGAGTATACCCTGGTAATGATTTCTAGGTACTTTTAATGTTACCTTGAAGGAGCATTTCCAAAGTATTCTACAAGCAGTTTGACATACATTTCTCAAGTTTTATTCCAGTGTGTCTTAAAAGAATAGTAAAGGAATCAAGAAAACAGTAGCATGCAACATGATGAGTAATGCCATGAGTTACTTGTTTCATGCAATGTGACCAGCAACAATACCAAATTATTGTTTATACAATATAATGACTAGGAAGGATGAATTCTTATTGAAAAGCAGCTTTGAAAGCACTGAATAAAAGTCTATTTCTAGACGCTTTGTATTTCTACCCAACAAATTTGGTGTCATCATGCATGGTCATGCATGGCATATTGATCTGCATTGCATGTAGAAGGCACATTGTTTGTGCTATATCACAGTCCTTTATTGAGGTGATACTGCACAACTCCTGTGTAATGTTATGAGTGATGTAGGCTCTCTGCCTACATATGCCTGTACAACTGACACAAATGCAGAAGATGTTTCCACACACTCACTGATCTCTCTCACTGGATGACTGAATTTAAGACAGCATTAAAAACCAGTTTCTTCTGGCAGCCTTATCCAGATGATTTTAAATTGTAAATTTTAAATGTGGGTTGTTTTAATATGCATGTGTCTTGTCTGTTCTTTTAATGGAAATGTGTTTTTAACCGAAGTTATGTATTTGTTGATCTGTTCTTGTTCCCCACCTCGATCCATGGGGAGAGGTGGGTAAATAATAATAATAATAATAATAATAATAATAATAGCACCAATTGAATTCACTGAGAACAACAACGGTCACAGTAGTGCTGGGGATGGTCATCAAAACTCACCTCCTATGTCTTGCATACTTTCCCCGGATGTGTCCTGATCCATTGCATCCTGGAGTAGGGCAGCTATGTTAGAAGGGTGACATAACGAAGAAACAGAAAAAGGCATGACTTCAAGGAGAGCAAAGAAATAATTTACAATTCAGAGAGCTCAATTATGGGGGAGTATTTTGAACCAACCCAACAAATCCTATGGAACCAAAAGGAGTCACCTAAGCACCCCATGCAAGAAAGGATAATTTCCTTTCAAGAGTTCATCTCTTCCCTTTGAATTCCAGCAGAGAAGGGCAATGCAGCGGCTCTGCAGTTTGCTAAAAATTAATGAAATGACTCACCCCATTTAATTAAATGAACGGTTCATTATAGTTTTATGAGTATGTTTAATTAAAGATTTGCATGTGTTAGAGCAAGGCTTTTAAAGCCAGACAACTCTTGCACTCACCTCCTACTGATGAGGCTTTTATTTAGTTTATACATTCATTACTGACATCCATGTGCGTGCATGGGCACACCACTCAATGTCAACTTTCCAAGCAACTGTATTACTTTTGGAGAGTGCTGAATCCAAAACATCCTAGCTAGGGGTCTGACAGTACTTCCAACTAATTTGAGGGGATTCATATAAGTTTGTTTGGTGTTGCCATCTCAGGTTGTTTTCATTTGCTGTCAAGTCAACTTTGACTTATGGTGACCCTATGAATGAGAGGCCTCCAAGTCCTCTGGCCATCAACTGCCCTACTCTAGTCTTGTAAAGTCAGGGCTGTGGCTTCCTTGACTGAATCAACCTAGCTGTAGTTTGGTATCTCTCCACTGTCTCCCATTTTATCAATTGTTTCCCAATGAGTTGTGTGGTCTCATGAAATGTCCAAAGTACAACAGTCTCAGTTTAGTCATCTTGGCTTTTAGGGATTGTTCAGGCTTTATTTCCTTTAAGACCCATCTATTTGTCCTTTTACCAATCCATGGTAACCCCAGAACTCTTCTTCAGTGCCGCATCACAAATACATTGATTTTCTTCCTGCCAGCTTTTTTCTCTGTTGAGCTTTTACAACCATACACATAAAATCTTAGTTCGTAATTTTCCAAAACTCTCTTCAAAGTCTGAAACATTGATTCCAAGGTATAGCCCAACTGCCCAATGCCACTTTAACTACCATGAGTCCATCCTACATAATCTTGGGACTTCGATGAGGCACTTAGGTTGCCTTAACACCTTGAAAACACAAGGTTCCACCTGAAGTTGGAAGCTAAGCAGGGTTAGCTAAGCATGATCTTGACTGATCATAGTGATGCCACTTAAGACACTATCTTTGGTTTTCTCATGTTGAGTGAATTAAATACTTTCTATTTTCACCACTACAAAGAAAGGTTGCTCAGAAGCTTTCTTAATGACCACTTTCCTTCAGAGAAAGAATGTAACCTAATAACTTCCTCAAGAATGTCTCTCACCCTACTTTCAGGTATTTTTGTGAATACAAAAGAGAGAGTGATCTTGATAATGTACCCTGAACCATCTCTATGTGTGTAGTGTTGGGAGGAGGTTTGCAAATCAGATGGGCAGGGTTTGGAGCAGAACTAGAAAATGGTCTATAACTTCCAGAATCTCCCAGACAGCTCAAGGGATACATCTGTATATGAAAAGTTTTCTTTCTTCAAGCAACAACAATGTTCTAGCAATGGATGAGTTGGGGAACAGTTCATCTCCTCCCAGCATTGCCTCTGTCTGGAGATCTTGGCTGGAATCCTGTTGGTGTCATAAATATGCAGTTGCATTTTTTTTTTGGTCATTGTGAATAGACATAATAATAATAATAATAATAATAATAATAATAATAATAATGATTTTATTTGTATTTTCCCACCTCTCCCACTGAACCATGTTCAGTTCATGATTGTGCAAGTGGAATCCATACATTTCACATGACCTAAATGCTATTTTTTGTTTGATCTAGAGTAGAACTATGAAATCAGCTGGGATTATTTACATGCTGAATCACATTCAGAAGTTGATTCCATGGGTGTACTCTAGTTCACACTAGCCACCAAGAATTCAGCTGCACACTTACATGTTCTTGGATAGTGCATAGCTATTCATCTTTAATGTAACAATTGATTCACTGGGGTTACAGTAACAGCCTGTGGGCATTCAACACTGAACAATGGGACAATAAGGAGGCAGACTGGCAGACACAGTATCGGTTTCACAATA
>NC_056525.1:9137767-9138048 GCF_019175285.1 Sceloporus undulatus | reverse complement strand
ATCACAGACAGGGAGCAAGGCAAAATAAGCAAAATATCTGTCAATTTCACTACAAACTTTAGAGGCAGAACTTGGAAAGGTTACCTTTTCCAGATTATAATCCGAAAGCTGGTGGCTTCAGTTTGTGTTACTGTTTCTGATTTATGGTGACCCTAAGACAAACCTATCATGGGGAATTTCTTAGCAAGATTTATTCAGAGGGGATTTGCTATTGCTCTTCTCTGAAGCCGAGAGAGTATGACTTATCCAAGCTCACCCAATCAGCTTCCATGGACAAGAGG
>NC_056525.1:9069032-9137757 GCF_019175285.1 Sceloporus undulatus | reverse complement strand
AATAATAATAATAATAATAATAATAATAATAATAATAATAATAATAATAATTTGTTTTATTTATATACCACTATTCCAAAGATCATAGCGGTGAACAGCAAGTAAGCTAATTAGCAAGTAAGCTAATTTGCCCCCAACAGTCTGGGTACTCATTTTAGCTCCCTCCTTGGAAGGATGCAAGCCTGAGTCGAGCTTGGGCCCTTTTGCTGGTCTTGAACTTGCAACCTTGTGGTTTCGAGTGAATGGCTGCAGTACAGGCATTTAACCACTGCGCCACCAGGGTTTGAACCCTGGTCTCCCAGAGTCCTAGTCCAACATGCGAACCACTGCCCCATGTTGGCTTTCTTCATTTTCTGATGAGCAGAGAATCTGTTCTAGGTTTTAGTCCAAAGAGGTCCAAAGAGGTTATCCAAGGTGCTGAACTATATTCCTCCACTGAAACAGGAGCCAACAGCCACCATTGTTGTTATGTGCCCTTAAGAAAATTCCAAATTATGATTACACTTTCATAGGATTATTTTGGCAAGATTTGTTCAGAAGGGGTTTGTCAATGCTTTCCTCTGAGGCTGAGAGATTATGAGTTGCCCAAGGTCACCCAGTAGGTTTCTATCACCAAGCAAGGATTTGAACTGTGGTCTTTGGAGTCCTGGTCTAGCGTCCAAAGCATTGCACCCCACAGACTCCCACTGATCACCACCGTAATGTTATTATTTTAACCTTTTCAATTTTGGTTTACTAGAGGGAACCTTGCAAGGTTGTATAGTATTATTTGAAATAATTCACCAATACCTCCTTATGCCGTTTGTACAGAGTGGACCATAGACTGTTTCCTCCTTGTCCTTGTCACTCAGTAGCCATGGCTCCACTACTTCTTTTCATTGCATTAATTTCTTTTTTAAAGCAATGGCCTCCTTGTGTTTTGTCAGACAGACATAGCCTGGGCTTCAATTAGTCGATTAATCGTCCAGTTAATCAGTCAATTAGAGGCCAGCTGCAGCACTGGCTGTGTGCAGCCCTGCGAACTGCCCCTGAAATATGTCACGGGCTTCATTTATTACCACCTCCACTAATGTGTTCTGCTGTAAAACGGAGACAAGTGGAGTGCCTGCTGCTCAGTCTACACTGGTACCTCAAGAGAAAAACAGCAGGCGCTCGGAGCAGAAACACCCAAGGTACCTGGGTCACATAAGGTCCAATTACATTTGATCCAGGGGAGCTTTCCTAATCAAAAGGGAGAGGAGATGCAACCCATCTCATTTGCACCGTACTACAGAGTACTATCTGACTGGAGTGTTCGGTGTATTTTGAATAGGACTTGGAGGCTTGTCAGCATACAATTGATACCTGCTTGAGTTCTGAGCAAAGGTTCCCCTCCTCCATTTTTCTCATAGTTATGCCTCTGTGTGGAGAGGGAAAGGGTCATGTTAAAGACTGTCACACAGCCACAGAACAGTCCAGTCCTTAGGCCATGAAAAGCAGAGGAAAGCATATCCGGAATGATCCAAAAAGGGTTAAAAAATAATTTTAGAGTATCACAAAACCCCAATGAGAAGAATCTAGGAGTGGCGGGAATCTTCTTCTGTGCAGATATAATTTTCTGCACAGCAAATGCTGTTTGCTGAGCAAAAAAAAAAAAAACAAAACCATTGTAATTGGAGTTATTCGGTGCAAAATTAGCATGCAGTTGCTTTGAGCATAAAATAGCCATTTCTGTACAGGAAACAGCATATTCAGTGCAGAAAATTATATTTCTGCATAGAATAAAATTCTTATCAGTTTTAAAATTACATCTTACTTCCTTTGATAAGAAATTCAGAGTGCATCTGTAGAAATAATGCAATTTGACACCACTTTAACCACCATGGCACCAATTTATAGAATCCTTGGATCTGTAGTTTTCTGAGGCTCCAGCACTCTCTGGCAGAGACGGCTAAAGACTTTGTAAAACTACCAAGCACTTGTTAAACTGTATTATTACTACAGTATAGATGGACCGTTAGTAAAGAATTGCATTCCTAGAATTGAAAAGAGGGTCCAGAGCCTGGTGGTCTTCAGCCTCAAGATGTTCTGGTTGACCACAGAAGCCAAAGTTAGTTTTTGAATGTCATTTCATAGACAGTCACTTTGCTTTGATCTGCTAAGTATCAAAGCATGCAAATATGTCTAAATATGCACCCACACAAGGAAAAGTGCAGATCTGTTGTAGCAGAGTGGTGTGCACACAAATCATGATCACCTACTATTATGTAGTTTTGCTGACCCTCGGGGAAAAATTCCTGCAAGTGCCCTGGTGTGTGATGCTATTTTTGTTCTACACTGGCATGAAGAATAGTGAAGGTATTTTTCAGTTGTACCATGCCCATTTGGGCATTAGGAAGCTATAGGGACATAGGCAGTAACATTGCATAAGATATTTCCAAGTATTCCTTACAAAGGGGCGGGCATCCATGGAAGGTTAGAGGGGCATTTTCAACCCTTCCTAGCTCATGTAAGCCAAACTGTTGCCATCTTTTGGGACCAGAAGTGGTATTCTAGTCACTTGGGGTCACTTTTGCATATAACAGTTAGCTGTTGAGTGGTGGGCCCTGTACCAGCATTTAGGAACAAAACCATGGCAGAAATTGTTTTGCTGTCATGTTCTTGTTAACTGCCTTTAGGTCAGCTTGGGTGTATGGCAACCCTATAAATTAGAGGCCTCCAAGAGTTATAGTCCTCACGTCTTGCAAACTCAGGGGAACCACAGCTTCTGTGCTTCAACCAATTCACTTGGAAAGCAGTCTTCCTATTTTCCTTCTGGTATTAACTTTACCAAGCATTATTGTCTTTTCTAATGAGTTGTGTCTTCTTGTGATATGTCCAAAGGATGATAGATTCAGTTTAGTCATCTTGGCTTCTAGGAAGAGTTTAGGCTACATTTGCTTTCAGACCCGTTCATTTGTCTTTTTGGCAGTCCATGGTATCTGCTGGGCTCTCCCCCAGTACCACAGTTCAAATCAGTTAATTCTCTTCCTGTCAGCATTTTTAACTGCCTGGCTTTTACAACCATATATAAAGAGCAGAAATATTACAGCATGGATGATTCAACTTTGGCATTTAATGATATATCTTTACACTTGAGGATCTTACTAATTCCTTCATAGCTGTCCTTTCAGATCCTAGTTTTATTTTGACTGGTGTCATACAGAAGTGTAAGTTCCCTTACATTTTAGGGGCTGTTGTGCCACAAGTGTATCCACTTCATGGTTGTGTAAGTGGAGTTATTTAAGTATAATTGTTGCACAAAGACCTAATTCCTATTGTTAGTCCTGAAAACAGTACAACTGTCCAAGCAATTGGATTCATACACATCTTTTCTCACCATTTAACAGGTGATTCAATGGGTCTGTTTTAGTTGCACAATGGGACAATAAGTAGACACACTGGCACATGCACAATTGACTGCACAATGCTGGCCTTCCACAAAATACAGAGCCACCACTATGTAATTATGTGAATGTTAATTTATAATATGTAGGCTGTGTGTAGGATCTCCTTCTTTGGAGCTTTTTAAACAAAGGCTACATGGCCATCTGTTGGGGGGTTTGATTGCGTATTCCTGCATGGCAGGGGATTGGACTGGATGACCCTTGAATTCTCTTCCAACTCTATGATACTATGCTTCTTTGATTCAATTTTGGCATATGTAACCCCTGGAGATTTTTGAAATTTGGGCCTTTTTTTTCCCAAGAGAGGGGTGTCCAGGGCACCTGAAGTGTTGCATGTGCCCTGCAGGCCACTCATGTCCCACCTCTGGTTTACAATGACCGGCAGTTTTCAAAGGCGAAGCCATGTGGCTGCAAAAAACATTTTGTGACAGTCTGAAGACTGATATTTTCACAATAGCCTGAACATTTATGGCCATTTCATCAGTTGCATGAAGAGTAACCCTGAATTACAGGTGTGTGTGTGTGTGTGTGTGTGTGTGTGTGTGTGTTGGTGTGTGTTGGTGTGTGCATGCATACACAGAAACACATAGAAAAAGTAGATGTAGCTGGTGTTGGGACTGGAGATTGTGAGATCAGACTGCACAGTGACAACGACCCTATCAACACAAGTTATTCTTAAAATTGTCACTGATAACGCAAATATCCTGGCTGTAGGTGAGCCAATTAGTACATGGAGTGTGATAAGAAGCTGTTATCTGATTTCAGAGGTCTGGTGATAGGCTTGAACTTCCTTAATGAATTCTGTCTCTAACATCCCTTTGAGATCTCTCTATTCCACAATGGCTACTTCCAGGTCAAGGGCAGAGTGACCTGGGTGGATGAAATGTTTCCCCACTGGTTTTTAAAACTGCCATTTCTGACAAAAGATTAGTGTCCATTTATTCTTTCACGGGGACTGGCTTGATTTGTTGTTTTTCACCTTGATCCATGGGCACAGGTGGCTAAGAAATACTACTACTAGTACTACTAATAACAACAACAACCATCATCATCACACAGGAAGATGAACAAGTGAATTAATCTTTGATGTTGTGGGTGGCAATGGCCACAATCCTACATGTGTTTGGTGGAGCTGAGCACTCTACCAGGTATATCTCTGCCCCATTCTTCCCACTGAATTCAACGAACCTGTATGAAGCCAAAGCATAGCTCCTCAGACAATTAATCGCCATATGTGCCCATATTTAGGGAAAGTTTCCCCTCATAACCTGTTAAATGTGTATGTGCCTTCCAGTTGCCTGTTGATTTATGGTGACCCCATGAATCTCAGCAGGTTATCTTAGGCAAGGAATACTCAGAGGTGGTTTTGCCAGTTCCTTTCTTTGAAATATAGCCTATAGCACCCAGTTCTCTTAGGCGTAACCTGGTACATGGTCCATTTACCTAGAGATGTCAAGGCTTGATCATGGGACTTTATTTCCATTGTGCACAGTTCCTAATCTCACATGCTGGATCATACTTCATATCTGGAAACTAGCAATCTTGCCACAAGTTGGCCTCCTGTTCACCAGAACAACTCCATGGCCTCACCATCAAGATGTGGTATATGACTGACACAACACCAGCGATGGAGGGAACTCCATATATTTCAGCAGGTTAATTTTGTATAATCTATAATCAATACAAGATGTAGAGGCTGGTTCAAAACTTTTCTGCTAGCCTGTCTGCCAAGTATTTTAAGTCTAGAATAGGCCTTCTTGGTTTTCTGATTGCATTTGATCATGATGCAAACTTAGGGCTTTAAAGTAGAAAGCATCTTGAAGCCTCATTGGTTTCAGCAGGAGAGAGTTAAGCATGTGCATACATCAGTTGAAATCAACAGGTCTGAAAAGTATTTAACATCAGTTACACTCTACTTTTCATTTGTCAGTGGGCACCCTTGACATTATTTGGGTTCAAAGCGGCAATTTCTACTCCTCCCACCCCAAAGAGACAAATGTGTTAGTCTGTTGCGGCATAAAAAGGAAAGGGAAGAAAAGGAATCTAGCAGCACTTTTAAGACTAACTGATTTCTTTTCGAATGAGCTAAAGCTCCATGAAAACTCACTTTAAAATAAACCCGTCTTAAAGTTGCTGCTAGGATGCTTGTCTTTTCTTTCTGATCTAATCATATTGTTTGGTGCTCAAATATTTTTTATAGGAGCTGGAAACACGGCCAATGGGGCCCCACTCATAATCTCCTTAGTCTCCAGATGAGTTGATCTCCATTTTGTTTTGTTTTTTTAAATGGCATTACAATGGAGACTTGTTATTTTCTCTGAGCAAATTAAGGTTGTGTTTGCTCTGGCACATTCAAGTGCCATCAAATGACAGTGGCTGACACATGTGACAAACCCATCCCAGATCAAAGATCATAGTGTTTCTGTATCAGTGAACACCACCTGGGATGCAATAATTCTCAATCGGCACAGTTCACATGCTTCATTGAGTCATCAAGTGGTGAAACATCAAGTGAAATACATGGATGTGTGATCAGCTCTGGGACTGGAAAAGGTGGATTTCCCCCCTTACCTCACTTCTTGACCGATGAGTTCTGTTGGTACTGAGGTGCATGATGGCGAAGGAGAAACAAGCAAAAGAGAAACAAGAAAAGGCAGTGAGTAAAACCAGAACTCTCAGTTTTAGTGATTTTGAAAACCAGAAGTCCTAATTTTAATGGATCCAGGTATTTCACCTGCCAAGAAGCTGTCAGTGAAAACAGCTCACTGACAAAATCAATATTTCCTTCTTGGAACATATATGAAAACTTTGAACATATATTCAAATCATGGATGCTTCAATCCATGGATAAAGAATCCGTGGATACAGACAGCCAACTGTATTATTATTATTATTATTATTATTATTATTATTATTATTATTATTTCCCACCTTTCCCCCTAAATAAGCACTCAAGGTAGCTTACAGTTTTAAAAAAGAACAATACAGGTAAAATATGCAAAAAGCCAACATTAAAATGGAATTAAACTATAGAGAAGACTGAAAGAACTGAAATATTTGTTTTTTTAAAACAAAGAAAATGATCATTAAAACCAATTCAGTTTAAAACAATATGACACTTCAGCATCTTCTTTAAAACCTTTCATTTTAAAAGACTGTCAGAACAGAAAGGTCTTAGCTTGCTAATGGAGAGACAGCAAGGAAGGGGGCCATTCTGGCCTCCCTAGGAAAGAAGTTCCAAAGCCTAAGAGCAGCCACCAAGAAGGCCCTCTCTTGTGCCCTTACTGACTCTCTTTGTAATGGTGGTAGGACTGAAAGAAGGAATAATCCCTGGGTCTGGGCAAAACTAATACTAAGTATTGTTCACCTAGTGGTAGTTAGTGGCTGCCATATCAGTTGTTCATTGTGTCTTTGAGACAAGTCTTATTGATGACAACTCTGTCCTAGGGTTTTACTGACAAGATTTGTCCACAGAAGGTTTGCTGTTGTTTTGCTATGAGGCACAGAGAGCATGACTTGCCCATGGGTTGAACAGGGATTCACACTTTAGTCATCCAGAGTATTAGCTCAACACTCAAACTACTGCATCACCCTGGTTAACTATGTCAAGGTGTGTTTGTAGATCCATTTTGGGATTTAGTCCCAACTGTTAAGTAGGTATCCAAGATGCTGAAACCTATTGCCAAAACAGATTCAGCACCTTGAACAGTTTCTGAAAAGCTTAGGTTTAAGGTCAGTATCACACTATAAAATTATAGTGCTATTATTCTACTTTAACTGCTATGGTTACCTCCTGTTGAGTCTTGGGATGTGTAGTTTAGGGAAGGGCATTTACAATTCTCAACTGGAGAGCTCTTTGGCCTCACTAAACTACAAACCCCAGAATTCCACAAGAGGCAGCCACAGCAGTTAAAGAGGAATAATATGTAACAGGGTAGTGTGATATTGTCCTAAATCTTCCAATCTTCTCTTTCCAAGATTGGAAAGAAAACAGCAGAATTGGAATATATCCATAAACTCCAGTCCATTGACAGTGGGTTGAACAGAGACAATGATAAAGTGCTCTTTATCTTATCTGCTTTAAGGTTCCCAGCCAGCATCATGTTACTTTCCAATAACTCCCTCCACCATTCATATGGTTATGTACTCACCTTGGCTTTAGGCAATATATTTCCTCCTGCTTTTGTCTCCCTATGACCATCAACCATCATTAGAACTGAACTTGAAATCTCATCACCTTACCCATAAGTTTTTACATTTCAACTGCTTTTCATACATACAGTCTGGACATTCATAGCTACAAAGGTCTGTCCTAGGCACTTCACTTAATGTATTATGAAGTGGACTTAGAGTCTGTATGCACAGGCATATTCCCCCTGTCTCATGTCATCCTGTATGAATGACCAGGTCTATAGGACCAGGTCAGCATTGGCCAGTCCAAACTTATGTTATGTCAAGTCTATGAAAGCTTATGTTATCAACTTCTTTCACTCACTTAGTCTCAAAGATGCTACAAAACCCCTTTGCTTACATGTTATAAATCACAGATTGCATGCAGGAACTAGGAACTAACTCCTATTTTTGTGTGTCATGTTGCTAACTAGTTGCATTTTTGCACTAATGAGCTAGAATGTAGTTACCTTTTTGTTTGTAATTCTTGCTTGTAATTTTCTGCTATAAGACTTCAATGTGTAATATGATGGATTCTACTTGTTACTCATTACTGCAGGGGGGTATGCTGATTTGAGCAGACAAATAGGAGGGGAGGAGGAATAATCACATGGGAGCCTTTTTCATATGGGAGTGATAGTTTTGCAATGTCTATTGTAATGCTGTCTGGATTTTTCTGTTTTCAAGGTGTGATGTCTGATTTGGACACTTGGGGGAATCAGAGAGCAGCTTCCTATATTACCCAATGATGCAATAGGAACAATAATAATTAGTCATCCTTACGGATGGCAGTAACAACAGATAATAGCCTGCTGGATGGCCATTATAATGAGAAAATAATTAATAATAATAATAATAAAATTTATTTGTATCCTCCCCTCTGAGAACAATCGGGGCGGCTAACAAAGTTAAAAATACAGAACATATAAATACATAAAATAAATTAGTTTATTTAAAAAAGTAACAGACCAAGCTCAGCTTAGAAGGGAGAGTTTGGCCTAGGGATCCTGAATATGGCTGTAGCCTTGTGTAATACACAATATAGTTACATATAGTTATAGTAACTAGCCTTGCTCTCAAGGAACACTGTTAGCATGAGCTATTTTATACTTGCAGAGGATTTTGCTGGCAGACTATTTCAAGATTAAAAGATAAGTAGTAGACTAGGAAACACAGATTGCCTATGACAAGCCAATGTATTATGCGTTATAAGATTTCAAAGTATGCTGAGAGATTCTGCTTTTCTAAGTGTTCAGATTGATTGGGGAAGCTTCATGGGGTCTGAGTTTCAAGCAGGTTTTTTTTTTAATCACCAAGCATATTTTATTGAGCTAAAGAAACTTAAATCTCTGGGCACAATCCAGACAATGATAAACACCTCCAGGTCTCATTAAGTGCAACAGGAGTTATTCAAACACACACTTAACTCTCCCATTGCTTTGATTAGAAGACTCCTCCAGATTATATTTGTCATTTGTTATTACTGTTGTTGTTGTGTGCCTTCTAGTCATTTCTGACTTATGACAACCTTAAGGCAAAACTTTCAGAGGGTTTTGTCAGCAAGGTTTGTTGAGGGGTGGCTGGGTGGGGGTGTTTGCCATTGCCTTCCTCTGAAGCTTAGAGCATGTGACTTGCTTCAGGTCACCCATGGGTTTTCATGGTTGAACAGAGATTTGAACATCGGTCTCCTGGAGTCCTAGACCAACACTCAAACCACACTGGCTTTCTTTAGGAGCTTATCAGATGAAAGAATAAGACACTTACCTCTTCGGCATTCAATTCAGGATCTGGGATGCCCCTGGATTTTAACAGACCTAAATTGCCACCAATCTAGCCACAATGCCACTGCCTGGATGCCTCCCGGGTCGAAGCTTCACTCAGATGGCCATTTTTTGAAGCTGGAAACTCTGACTTCAAAAAAGTGCTCGCTGAGTGAGGCTTTGACTTGGGATACATCCAGACGGCGGCATCATTGGTGGCCATTTAGGTCTGATAACATCTGGGGGCATCCTGGATCCTCAATTGAATATGGAAGAGGTAAACCGGCTTATTTCTTTGTGTGAGAAGATTCTTGGTTTATTTATTTCCCACATAAAGCATGTTTTGAGGGGAAAAATAGGGGGAAAGAATTATTAAATAGAATTCCAGCACAGAAAGTACAAGTGTGTATAATTTCACTGTCTTTAAGGGTCTACTTCTTTCTCTGGAAGAATCCCATCTATCCATTAATGTGTTTTCAATTTATAAGGCAAGAATGGACATTTTGGATTTCCTTCCAGTTAATTCATAACTAACCTGTGTTCAGTGACCCTGAATATTTGCTCTTGCTTAGAACTGTGTAAATACAGAACACATTTTCCTGTATCAAACAAAAAGTCATTTTAAAGGGTTATTCAGATGAGGGAAATAATCCAGGTGGAATCTGGGTTCACATGCATTTTGAATGAATCCAATTAAGTTTTTTGGGGGGCTGCCAAAAAAAACCACAACACTTAACCTGGGATAACAGATACTGGATCCCCCCCCCCCCCCGAATTTTTCTAAAAGATTTGGATTCTCGGATGTGTGAATAACGGATGCGAATAGACTTGGGATAAACCAGGTTAAAAGTCTGTATGCCTTGAACATGCTTCAGTACATCTGCATCTTGAACTCCATCTTTATTAGAGTGCTAACACGTGTGACAACCAAACTTTCATAGATGCACATAGTTGTGGTTCGATATTGTGAAGAGCAAACCTAGAATGCATGAGTGAGATTGTTTGCATAATTGTGCTAAAAACAACAATGTGTGAATGACCCCCATTTCAACTTCCTTTCCAAGAACCCTATAACCAAAAACTATGGCATCAATATTTCTCAGCTAGGTATCTTTCACACTAGTTTTCATCATCCTCAGATAGCCTGGCTGGCCACAGTGACTAGGGATAAAGTGGAATAGGACTTGTAGGTTTTCACATATGAAGAGTACTAGTCTGAGAATATGGTACAAAGCAGAAATTGTCCAAGGACCAAAGTTTAACAGTGGATCATGATGTGCCTTCTGCCTGATATTGCTTTTTGTACATTTATATAATATGTCTCCTTCCTTAGAGGTCTTTAAACAGAGGTTGGATGGCCATCAGTCAGGGATGCTTTAATTGAGAGTTCCTGCATGGCAGGGGATAGGACTGGATGGCCCTTATGGTCTCTTCCAACTCTACGATTCTACGATTCTATTATTCTATGTTTCTTCCATGATAGAACCCAAGTTGACATTCACGAGGCTCCCAGGAAGCCTCCCATCTACATTCTGACCAAGGGCAGGCGTTAAACTGGGTGGCCCTTGTGATCCATTCCAACTCAAAGAATCCTTGATTGTATGGTCAGAAACAGACCAACTGTCTTCAGCAAAGTACCTAATTTGTGTGTGGCTTCAAAGCCCCATTTTCCACATGTTATTTCCATTTTTTTTAAAAAAGATGACTATAATGACATGCTGTCTGTCATCCATAATTCAACAGAGGAAAGATGATGCTGTTGCATCCACAACCTGGATGGCTTCTACATATTGCATATTTATTCTTCTTTGAAATAACTTTCCCAACTCTGCTCAGGAGCAAGCCCCACTGTACTGTGAGAATACTCAGCCAGTTCTACTTTACTGGTGGGTGGAAGGAGGAGATGTCGTATCAAAGATGTAGCAAAGAAGGCTATTTATTCCCTTGCTTTACTGAGTTTAATGGGCAACACATTGTCATGTGGAAGATGGGGCAAACTTGTTTAGAGCATGAACCAATGGTTTCAAATTACAAGAAAAGAAATACCATCAAAATATCAGGAACAGCTGTTCAAGAGTGGAATAGGATGTCTTGGAGGTGGTGAACTCTCCTCACTTGGAATTCTTTAAATAGGGTTTGTATGGCCATCCCTCAAGAGTGCTTTAGCTGTATATTTCTGTATGGCCAGCACTATAATTCTATGATTCTACTCGTATTCATCCACCCTAATACAGCAGTGTGGGTAAGTGAGTTTGCATACCCAGCATGCCACTACTATGGACATTCTTGTAAAATTCAGTGGCTGACTCTTTTCCCACAATTGCAGAGCCAGGCTGCTTGATCTCAGAGAATGACTCTTCTTTGTGTCAGAATAATGTAGTGTACATGCCTCATCATTGGCTTCATCATAGGGCACACCTTCTATTCTTCTTGTATGCACATGTGGGGATGAATTAATGCACCGGTTTCCTCCTCTTAACTATTTCTAAGACTTTAGCTAAAAACCTCAGCCATCTAACAAAATAGGGTCCAAGCATTTCTATATTAATGTGAATAAATTAACAGCCGACTCACAGTTGTAACAATGTCTTTGTATGAGCCAGGCATGTGGAATCAGTGTCTTTCCAGATAGTTTGGACTACCATGCCCATGGCACTTTGCATTGGCTGTGTTGGCTGCAGTTTCTAGGAGGTGAAGTCCAAATATCTGGAAGGCCATATTTGATTCACACTTGCTGTGCTGTGAATTAAAAAAAAAATACTGGCCATGAATTTGCATCAGAAAAGTAGCTATGGGGCAGTACAGACAGGCCAAAATAAAGCTGCTTCGGGTTACTTTGGAGGTATGCTGTTTAAATGATGCATGCGTCCTAAGAGGCCAGAAGCCGTGCCAAAGCCATGCTCCACTCCTGGAGCATGGTTCTGGTGCAGCTTCTGGCCTCTTAGGACGCATGCATCATTTAAACAGCATACCTCCAAAGTGACCCGAAGCAACTTTATTTTGGCATGTCTGTATGGGCCCTAAGATAGCATAGCTATGCCCAATCTCCTGGTGAAGATCTCCTTAAAAGCCAGTCAGCCCTCCCAAGTGATAATGTTCTGCAGCATTGGCCAAGTGGGATCCACCAGCCCTCTGCCACCAGTGAGCAATGATGAAGAGTTGGGTCAAGACCACATAAAGGTCTTTGATTCCTTGCACTGTCACTTGCTGGCAGGACGGGGCTGGTCATGTTATCCTGAAGCACCCAGCTCACCAGCAACACAAAACTCTATCCCGTGGGATGGCTAAACGGTTTTCAAAGTGGGTTTCAGGGCATATATGATTGTGTCGATAGTACCACAATTATAAATATGAATAAGAAACAGTTATACAGTCATAAAACTAACTTGTGAGATCATAACTAACTAACAGGATGGCAGCATGGTTTGAGGATTGGACTATGACTCTGGAGACCAAGATCCAAATCTTGGTTCAGCCACATAAACTGACTGGGTGACCTTGGGCAAGTCACACACTCTCAGCCTCAGGGGAAGGAAATAGCAAACCCCTTCTGATGAAACTTGTCAAGCAAACCCCATGAAAGTTTCAAATTTGGGTCACCATAAGCTGTAACTGACTTGAAGGCACACAACAACAAGAACATGGCAGCTTCTACTGGAATGAAATTAAAACTCCAATAAAAAAGAACATGGAGGCGTGTTACAGACTGCCCAAAACGGGTGGTCTGCCACCGCCGCCATTTGCAGTGTGGAGGAGCTCCAGCGTCCAAACCGCGCGGGCCCTCCGCACTGCAAATAAGAAGCGCCAAAATGGTGCTTCTCTTTGCGGCGCGCTTATGACATCGCGAGGCGCCAATGGCACACTTGCGGCATCATATGCGCCACATGACGTGCGGACGCAATGCCTCTGCTACGTCAAGATGGCGGTGCCCGTGTGGAACGGGCGCCGCCATTTTGTATGGAATCGGTACGTATTAGGATTAGGGGCGTCAGGAAGTGATGCCTCCTTCTAACCCTAGTACGCGCAGAGCACGTACTTTATGCCCATGCGGAACGGGCCGGAGTTTGGTTGTGAGAAGTCCTAAACAAATAAAGAACATTATATGTTGATAGCAAAAATGGATTTTTAAAAACACTTTCTGGGTAATCAATAACTGAATATGTGCTTTTGTCTTCTATATGTGTGTGTGAATTAGTCGGAACTGAATTGAAATATCTGATGCTTATCCAAATACCTGTTTTCAATCATTTCATCAAACTTAATTCAATTTTATGGCATCCTTCTGGAATTCAGGCACTGCCTGTAAACAGCAGTGTTTACTTGCTTTATTCAGTTATTACATACACACATACCTCAAACCAATTTTCCCCCGCCCTACCATTTATTTGTATCACAAGCCATTCAATCAGAAGAAAAGAAGGCAAATTTAAACACTGTCATTTAGATTTCAGATGTTGAGAGTCATTTTTAAGAAAATGTTCAAGGCAAGGACCTGGCATCCTGGTCTTATATGTCCGCCTGCCTTCCTTCTGCTAGGTGAAAAGCATGGAGGCATTTTGCTTTCAAAGTCAGAAAATAAATAGCAATCAAGCTTTGAATTAACAAGTCATTTGTCTTCAAACCCCTTTCCCCGAGACAGCCTTGTTTGCTTCGGCAACATGTACAGCCTCTGTCTGGCTCCCTCAGATGTTTGACTTCAAAGCCTCAGGCCGAGCACATGCGATAAAAGTGATCTGAAGCTATCAAGATTTCTATGAAGCGGTGTATGCAATGGTGCCTTTTCAAGAAGGAGAAGGGATGGCAGTGGAAGAGGGAAGAATCAGATGGTGGATTGGAAATGAACAGTGGGAACCAGACCAAGTGAGTCCTGAGACAAAAAGATCTCCTAGAAAAGGTTGGTGAGGATGTGCATGTATACATCATGGGTGAGTTAAGTGTGGCCCCAGGAACATATTTGTGACCCTGGTGGGGTGGGTGTGTCAATTTTTGGTTGCAAAAACCATTTTCTTAGATCTCATTCTGAATTTTTTTTTTATTTGTAACACCTCCACATGCCCCTCTAGGGCATGTGGAAGGTATTTTCACCACATTTGGTGGGCCTGGATACTCAGGAGGCCAAACAAATTGCAAACTTTTCCATCCATCCATCCATCCATATATATATATATATATATATATATATAGAGAGAGAGAGAGAGAGAGAGAGAGCAATTATCAATGGGAAAAGCATTTTAGAAAGAGGAAGTGAACATGGAGTGATTTCCATTCACTTCTTCTTGTTAAAAAAGCCTCTTCTAGCCCTAAAATGTCTATGAAGTCTCAGAAAAATATCAAGAATGTCCCTTATGCCCCCTTTAGAGCTTTTGGGGACAAAATAACTTTGGGTGCTGGAGCTGTGGGGGTTGTCTCTAGCCATCCACAGTACCCACCTCTGGTGTGCACCATTTAAACACAAACAAATACATATGCTCACAGGGACAGGTATGAAAATTTAAGACCCTTGGCTTCCAAGACTAATCCATTTAGATAAGGTCCAAAACACACTGCATAAATAATCTAGTTTGAGACTGTTTTAACTTCCCTGGCTCAGTGCTAGGGAATCCTGGGAATTTTAGTTTATCATGGCACTAGAGCTCTCTGACAAAGAAGGTTAAATGTCTCACAAAATGACATTTCCCAGAATTACCTAACATTGAGAAAAGGCAGTTAAAATGGTCTCAAACTGGATTATTTTTGCAGTGTGTTTTGGCCCTAACATTGCTTGGGATGAGTTCTCCGAGTACATAATTCCACATGGGGATAAAATAACAAAATGCTCACCTCTGATTGCCTTTGATCGCGTGCGTGCTCGCTTATCGTCATTCTCTAAACTCATCTGGAATCAAACAACAATGGAATTAACATTTTAGTTAATGAAAACCATTTGCAATCAAAGCTAATGGGCCCCTGGAAACCATGCACAAAAGAGACGGGAAAGATCTAAGCTGTGAACCATCTGAGAAATAGCTTCAATGTGCAGCTAATAAACATGAAGACCACTGTGTTGGCACAGTTTCATAGGAGCTGGCAGTGGACTTGTTTGCCACTTGACACCCTGCTGTGTGGCAACACCTCTACCTGGTAAACCACTCGGGGGAACAGTCTCATTATGGAGCTCTGTTTGTCTCCAAATCAGTGTTCCAAAATGGAAAAAAATCCTCAATGTTTGTATATTCTAGACCAGTAGTTTTTATGCATTCCACATCTGGGAACATATTACACATCAACAGGATGACTAAGGTGGCAGTCTTGAACTTTTGATGCTTTGGACTTCTAGGAGTTGGAGTCCAAAACTGGTGGGCCAAAGGTTGTGAGCCACTGTGCTAAAGGAGGCCATGGGTTGTTGTTGTTATTATTTATTTATTTATTTATTTATTTATTTCTATCCTGCCTTTTTCCAATTTGGGACTCAAAGTGATTTACACGTCTTTTTTTTTTAAAAAAAGGTCATTATTAAAAATTAACAAGATACATATGTTAAAACAAATTTAAACAATAAAATAATTAAAACCAGATTAAAACATATGTAATTAGACAAACACACACAGACACCATTACAACAATGAAAGGCAGGACCCAGCACATTGCTTAGGTGAGATAGGCCTTATATAGTCACTCATCAAATGCCTATCGAAACAGAAAAGTCTTTATTTGTCTGTGAAAAGAGAGTTGCTGCTAGAAAACCCTTGAATCTGCCAAGGAGTTCTGAAGCATGTTCTCAGCCTGGTGGAAGATTCCATATGTTTCCATTATCTTTTCTGCTTTTTTCCTAGAATCTTGGGATTCATCAAGGAGAGAAAGATGTACACTTGGAATTTACTGGGAATGATTGGATGTGGGTAGCTGCGTAAATCTCCTACAGCAAAAACAAGGAAGGCTAATAAGACTAATGAGGTTTATTTGATATAAGTTGGAATCCTGTTGGTGTCTTATGCATATACTATATAAGTTCCCCAATTAAGTGGTTTGGTATTTTAGCCCTATGTGGGATTATGGACGTAGAATTCCATGAGTGGTTTCAGTGAATGTGAATCCTACCACCATAGAATCTTAGAGATGGAAGGAACCAAAAAGGCCATCTAATCCAACCTCCTGTCATGCAGGAAGACACAACTAAAGCACTCCTGAAAGATGTCCATCCAGCCTCTGTTTAAACACTTCAAAAGATGGAGAATACACCACTTTCTCTGAGGCAGTCTATTCCACATATGTTTGTGACATTTGAAAGTACATTGTGCATTGCATATGAATATGCATATTCATTTGGCTGTGCATCCAGCTGTACATTTCGTGTCAATTTCTTTATCAGATCCTTATGTTGGTCAATAAATTAATGACCCTGACCCTTAAACCCACCATTGATCTCATACATCATCATTCCAATCTACGGCTGAAGATGGGGAATAAGAAGAGATTAGATATTATAGTTGATCTCCCTCCCCTGCCCCAGTAATGGAAAAATCTAAGGTCTTCAGGGATTCCCCAAACCCTATGGAATCTTCTACTGCTGTCATCTCTTAGATAGCAAGAGTATTTAAAGGTGTTTATACTTCAAACATCCTGTACAGAACTCAGCTGTGCTTTGCAGGGATGAAACTGGAACAGAGAACCAAACTGTACTTTGCAGACATGAAAGCTATTGCATAGAACTGAACTGTGTTTTGCTTGCTTGAAACCTGTTGCTAGGGAGACAAATATAAAATTCAGCTGTGCTTTGTATGATTTAGTGCGGAAATGTCCAAACTGGTTAGAATTATGTATGAGCTCTGCCTGATTTGCTTTGGCCCTGCCCACTCTGTCTTGTTCCTGTACCTTGTCTTTCGATGCCTCCACTGCTGAGACACTTTGCAAAAAGGAATTTGGTCCTCAATTTTAAATAAAAGTCCCCACTACTGCTTTGACAAGTTGACAGTGAAGAATATGAACAACGTTGCTCAGATAGGTGAATCTATTCAAATACCCTCTAACGTTTGGATGTCAGACACAAAACTCAGTCAAGAACAGCATCATATGAATAAATAATAGCTGACATCCTGCATCAGAGGTGTTGCTACAATACTGTAGCTATGTTTTATCTCCTGATCTGATCCCTGAAACCCACCTTAAAAACCAATCAGTCGTTCCAGGCAATGGAGTTCTGTGGTGCTGGTAAATTGGGTGCTAAGGATCATGGAGACCCTATGGGCCATCCAGTCCAACTCCATTCTGCCATGCAGGAATCTACAGTCAAGTCACCCATGACAGATGGTCATTCATCCTCTGTTTTAAAACCTCCAAAGAAGGAGACTCCACAACTCTCCAAGGCAGCATGTTCCACTACTGAACAGCTCTTACTATCAAGAAGTTCTTCTTGATGTTGAGGTGGAATCACTTTTCCTGTAGGATGACTTGACCAGCTTCTTCCTGCCAGCAGGTGACAATGTGACACAGAGTTGGGAAAAGACCCTGTAGGAGTTTCTCCTTCTGTTCCTCACACGGTCACTTACTGGGAGGAGGGAGCTGGTCACCTCATCCAGCAATACCCCACTTGCCAGCACTACAGAACCCCATATCCTGGGATGGTTGACTGGCCTTTAAAGTGAATTTCAGGAGCATTTATGATCAAGGCAAGTGTTCCACAATAATAAATGTGAATAGGAAACAATTATGAAGTTTTAAGTCTAACCTATGCCATCATAACTGACTAAGAGGATGCCAGCCTCTATTTATAACTTTGGTGTGCTGTGAGTTCATTTATTAATTAAATCTAATCACATAATGAAGTGAAATACAGATGAGCGGGGAGAAAAACCTTGTGCCGGCAGAATGCTGTGAAACATTTTACAGAGAATGCAAAAATTTCACTTGGAAATGGCTTCACTATAATCTGACATAGACTCAAAATGCAGATCCATCATGGAAATAAAGGGATGATTATTTACTCTTCCCCAAGGAACATCTTGTACCAAAGAAATGCCGACAACCAAAGCTGAAATGAAGTTACTCTCTAAATATGGTGATGTTTGCAGAATATTGCCCAAATATTTGATATGTGCCTTTGACACCTGAGATTTAATTTCAACACCACATGTTTGGCTTCCATATTTGATTTCAATATTTGATATTTGACAGTATACGATACCAGGCATGTAATGCTGTTCTACATTTGACAGCTGACAGCTGAAGAGATTTTACATTCCTTGCCTGAAAAATAAACTAAAATATCAGTCAATGCCAACGAATCTGCTTCTTGTTTTTGTTTTTAAAAGGAGGAGCAGAATGTTTAATTTTCACAGAGAATTTTGCATCCAGAAAGCAAATCTGAATTTCAGGTTTTCAGCTCAATATCTGAAAAGAAAATCTGACATATCTGTGAAAGTTCATTTCATCTGTATTGTCTGTTCTTCAGCAAATACCCTTGCCCCCCCCCTCCCCCCCCCCCCAAAAAAAAGAGTCTGGAGCTAGAATTCGTTTGGTGGCTTATGTTGCAAAAGTATTATTGTAAGTATTTTCCTGGCCATTGCAAAAGGAGGTATCCACTACTTGCTTGTGCAATGATTTTTCCTTGACTGCTTGATAGAGGCTGGATGGTAACAAGGTGCATTTCCACTATTAATGTGTAGCTATTGGACTGGATAGAACTGTGTCTGGTGCCATTGCACAGCTGGGTCCAAGGGCACAGTTTTTGTCTTCTTATATCCATCCTCAACAGACCTTCAGGAAGTCAAATAAAGCAAATATGCTGATTGTTGCTGCTATGCAACAACCTATGACTACTAGCGGGCTTTCTTGGCAAAATTTATTCTGAGGAGGCTTCTCATTGCTTCATGTGTGACTTGTGCAAGGATTCCCACCACTTAGTGAATTCTCATGGCTAAGCAAAGATTCGAACCTTGGTCTCCCAGAGCCCTAGGCTGCATCTACAGTGTAGAAATAATGTAATTTGACATGACTTTAACTGTCAGGGTACCATCCTAGAGAATCCTGGGATTTGTAGTTTTGTCAGGGAACAGCACACTTTGGCAGAGAAGACTAAAGATCTTGCACATCCCAGGATTCTATAGGGTTAGAACTACAACATCTAAAGTGGTATCAAACTGCATTATTTCTACAGTGTAGGTGCACCTGTAGTCCAGCACTCAAACCACCACAATGTGTTTGTTTTGATTTATTTGGAGGTGGTTTGCCACTGCCTTCCTCTCTCAACCTTAGAGGATGGCAGTGGCAAACCTCCTCCAAATAAATCTAAACAAGGATATTGTGGGATTTCAGTGCTGGATTATAGGTGCACCTACACTGTAGAAATAATGCAGTTTGATACCACTCATAGTGTATGAGTTACCTAAAGTCACCCAGTGGGATTCCATAGATGATTCAGACCCTGGTTTGCCAGAGTCCTAGTCTAGTCATCATACCACTTGGACATGTTACACTCTCTCAGCCTCAGGGGAAGGCAATGGCAACCATCTTATGAAAAGACCTTCTCCAGAAAGCCCCATGATAGGTTGGTCTTAGCATCACCATCAGAAATTACTTGAGGGCACACAACAACAGCAGTGTCAAATAAAATCTTAGTCATAGTCATATTGGAGTCAGTTATTATCATGGTGCTCTCAGAATCAGCTGAAGAGGCAATTCCTGTTGTGCTTTTGATGAATGTGACCTATAGTACAATTACATATGACAGGGCCTTCTTGGTGGTAGCATTTTGATCATGAAACTTGCTCCCAGAGAGATCTAGTTGGTTCCCATTCACTGCTGTCACTACAATACCTGTTGAAAATACAGTTATTTTTTTCCAGACACTGTGGCTGGAATTCCTAGCCTCAGTTATGGACACATAGCCTAGAGTTGTGTATCTGTAACTGGCTTGTATTCACAGTTCCTGTGTATTGATGATGGTGGACATCCTAGTTTTGCCCTGTTGAGCAGCAGCAGCTGTGTGCAATGGAATTCTCATCTTCTATTGATAGGGATGCTGCAGACCAACATCTCCACCCATCTCCTGCCAGAAATCTCCAGTGCTACAACCAGAAGAAGGATCCCTGTCACAGTTCCTCCTTGCACCAGAGATCTTTGGCAGGAAAGGGATGGGAAGTCAGTTTGCTGCATCCCATTAAATTGGAGAACAGACCTCTGTTGCTTGCAGTGACTGTTGCCCAATAAGGCAGGACTGGGCCAAGACATGCTATTTTAGATACGTATATTGAACTAACTAGGTGGTCCTACATTTGTTACATTTCTGAGCCTTGCTATATATTAATGCATTTTAGTATATATCTTTGTCCTGGTACATGTTTTAATGGTAAGCAAAGGGATCATGTCACACTTTTGAGATTAACTATGTGAAAACAAAATTGTAGCATAAGGACCTAGGAAATAGACCAAGTCTACAAAAGCTTATGCTACAACTTTTTTGTTGTTGCATGTTTAGTCTCAAAGCTGTGACAAGATCCCATTGCATACTGATATTCCAGACTAATACGGCTATGTCTGTGAATTCTGTCTGTATGGAAAGCATCACATTCAGCTGGATGTTTTAATGATGCTTGTGTGTTGTTAGCCATTTAGGGCAAAACATGAACCAGTGGATTCAAATTACAAAAGATGCCAACTTAAGCATTAGGAAGAACTTCTTTACGTTAGGGGCAAGTGTGGTATAGGCTGCCTTTGAGGGTGGTGAACTCTCCTTCTTCAGAAGTTGGATGGCCATATATAAAAGAGATTGGATGGCCATATTTAAGAAGTGCTTAAGCTGTCTATTCTTGTATGGCAGGAGTGTCAAGGGTTAAAGTCAGCACACTGGGAATTGCTTAGATGTGTGTAAGTCTGACCATGAGCATCCAGCACTGGAAGGACAAGGCTGATCAAGCACAGCTGATGCTCATAGCCTCAAGGACACTCTGGTGCCTGTGTGCACCTATGCCTGGATGATGAAACATCTAGCTGGATTGCACAGGGGGACACTTTAGAATGTAACACAGGAAGTCACTGGGTTTGTGAGACCGCATGGTCTGAAGGCTATATAAACTCAGGAGCTTCCAGTGATTGCTTTGTGGGTTGTAGTAGGAGTTGGTATTCGTTTGTGATCTGTATTATAGCACTGTAAATAAAGCACTTCGGGAGACTTGGCTTGTCTGGTCGTTTATCAGCTAAAGCCTGGCATCGGTTGCTGTGAGTCCCCGGAGGTTCCTGTATTTCTTCAGTTCCTGGAAGACATCCAGCTGCTGTTATCTCAACTGAGAACCACGTTTCTGAATTTTCCAGTTTACTCTGCCGTATGCCAGCATTGGCTACAGGGCTCAGA
The DNA here is from genome assembly GCF_019175285.1 of Sceloporus undulatus. Lineage (NCBI taxonomy): Eukaryota > Metazoa > Chordata > Lepidosauria > Squamata > Phrynosomatidae > Sceloporus > Sceloporus undulatus. Next base: position 9,116,077 of record NC_056525.1, on the reverse strand, counting down.
TGAGTTGCTGACAAGGAGGCCCTTGTGACCTTTTGAATTCTATCAATCTATAGTCTATGATTCTATATTTTAAAGGTAAATTGCTACTCCTGGCAATTCATCCCTCCCTTTTTGGTCTGGCAAAGGGTGGCCTGGGGATACTGGAAGGACTGAGGGCCACAGAAGGCCCCAGGAACACACTTTGCCCATCTCCGCTTCATGCCCTCCTTGGTACTGAAACCTTTTCCTGCTGTATATGGAAATGGATCAATTACTTAGAGGGAAAGGATGGTTGGTGATACTAATCTGAACCCAGCTATTAGATAACTGGACCTTTAGGTGGATAGGAAAGATCATGTATCCACTGTATCAGATCAGAAAGAAACTGGGTTCACCTGGTAGTTTAGCAAACATTGCCATGAAACCTTGCACCATACAAGTGTAGTGTGTGGTTTGCAACATCTGGTAAGAAGGGGAAAAACACACACTTGAAGGGAAGAAATGAAACCCTAAAACAGGTGTTCTGTAAAGAAAGACTGAGGTGTGAATCCTGTCATTAGTCTCCAAATACAACAGCCCTATTGAATTGATGGGATTTGTCTATGCGTTAATTCATTGATTTCTGCGCTGATTATTGATTATTGTGTTGACACTATTGAATCAATACATCCTTTCCAGTTGAAACTAACTAGTGGTGTGTGGTTTGCAACATCTGGTAAGTTGAAACTAACTAGTGGGACCTAGGTCCATCTCAGTGTGTCACACACAAAGCATTGGCCAGCAGTTCCTCTGTGCTGCCAGAATTCCCCCGAGTGATGAGAAGTGCAGAAAAATGATGTTGTGAAATGAAACAGAAGAAGAAAAAAAAGAAGAGGAGAGAAAAATGGGGTGGGGGTGAGGGGAAATGGTCAGACCAAGGGCAGCAGCTGGAATGCAAGCCTTATGGAATGGCATGCGCTGCTTCCCCTCCCTGTCTCTTTGCTGGCAGACTGTCTTAATAAAAACAAAGCGTAATGCTGTCCCATTGGCACAGAATCATGACTCAGTGCCAGCTGCCAGCCATGTGATTGGTTCTTCTTCAATGAAATGGCGGAGGGAGGGAAGAGAGGGAAACGAAGGCTATTTTGACATGGTTTTTCTCAGCATATCCACAACACAAAGTTAAATGGGTTTTATTCCCCACTCCTAGGAACTGACAGCCTCCAAGGAGGGCAAATAATTTCTTAGCACCAGTGGCAGCTGGAAGCTTCCTTGTCAGGGATGTAGTTTTAGACTTTAGACTTTAATGGAGCTATCCATGGTGCTGAAACAATTTGAGGAAATGGGGTTCAGCCAGTAGTTGGACTATGATGTTTATCACACTATACTCTTAAAGTGCTACAATTCCACTTTGACTCCTCTAGCTGCCTCCTGTTGCATTCTGGTATTGGCAGTTTTAAGGAGGGGTATTTAGAATACCTGAGAATTCTAAATACTCCTCCTAAAACTGCAAATCCCAGAATGCAACAGGAGGCAGCTAGAGGAGTCAAAGTGGAATTGTAGCACTTTAAGAGTACAGTGGTGCCTTGGGTTACGAAATTAATTCGTTCCGCCATTCCTTTCGTAACCCGAAAATTTCGTAACCCGAAACACTTTTCCGTTAGCACTGGAAAGCCTATAGCTGCACTTTGCAGCATTTGAATTTCGCGCCGAAATGAATTTCGTAACCCGAAAAATATTTCGTAACCCGAAACAGTTTTTGCCAATCCAACTTTTTCGTATCCCGGAAATTTCGTAACCCGATCATTTCGTATCCCGAGGCACCACTGTATAGTGTGATAAACATCTATGACTCTGTGGAACAGGGTTTGCATCCCTGCATGGAAACCCACTGGGCGACCCTGGGCAAGTCACACTTTCTCAGACTTAGAGGAAGGCAAGGACAAACCATATCTGAAGAAATTTGCCAAGAAAACCCAGTGCTAGGTTTTCCTTAGGGTTTCCATAAGTCAGAAATGGCTCAAAGGCACACAATAACACCAAATTAAAATCTAGAATACCTTAAGGTGGTTTCACTGCCACTCTAGCCTGTGTCTACCTCTGGTTTTGTGCCTTCACCGAACTACAACTCCCAGAATTCTTTGGGAGAAAGCCATAATACCAGTCCAGAACTCTTTCAAATACATTTGCACCCAGGGTCAATCAAAGGCCTTCCTCCTGTTCTCAGACCTCTCTTTTTCTAGGACCAGGTTGCTCCCCTTTCCTCCTACATTTCACAAGAGGAAAACTGATGTTACACAGGAATTCTCAGGAGCTGTTTTTGTTTCTTTCGTTGATGGATAACAAAGAACCTCAGAGTGTCCTCCGTGTCTCAGATGGAATTTCCATGCATAATATCCTTCCTCCTTGTAATGTGAGCACTAACACAGAATGATGTATACTGTGTGATTTGCTTGTGAGGCCAATGGAGAGGGGGAAGGGAATGGAATAAAAAACAGGGGTAATTTATGCATCCTGTCAATTTATGCATCCCGGTCTTGCGATGCCATTGCCTTATGAGCCCCACGTTTATTACAACCTTCCCAATAACCCAAGAAGACAATTACTATAATTTCTATTTTTAAAGCCTTGATTCCCTCCGGACTGATGGCTCACATTTAAAGTGCGGAGAGGAGCAGGTGTCAAAAGGACTTCATTACATTTACGAGCCTTTCAAATATGCCGTTCCTGGTGTTCACCCGAGTTAATGCCTTCCGATGCACGCTTCACAACAGAATTAATATTTTTGATCGCTGGATGGCTAACGTTTTCCCCCACCCCACAAAATGAAATCTAGGATGGTTTTCTTTTCTTTCTTTTTTCCCAGAGAAATTGGCAAACATTCTGTTAGTTTTCAAGCATGCCTGGACAATTTGGATTTCATGCAGATAATTTTTAAAAAGAAAATGGAACAAATAAAGAGAACTAGGGAACAGAAGAGGGTTGAAAAAATGTAATGGTTCAGCATGGAGGTTGCTACCTCCTTTTGATGTACATCAGCAGCTGTGACTTACTCTCTTTTCAGCATCATCTTTCTCCATTTATAATTGAGAGATGCAGAAAGGAAATTGGGAGCGTGATCACTCCTTCAAAAGGAAAGGAAAGGAAAGGAAAGGGGGAAAAAAGGAAAGGGGTATGGAGAGGTAGCAGAATGGCTTTGGATTTGCAGTGGCAACACTTTCTGATGGTACAAAAAACACTAAACCTTCTGTATCATAAATTAGTTGAGATGGTTTTATACTCTGCTTCTGAAGAGCAAACTTCTGAACAGTCTCCAGCTTTTAAAGGAAAATTTTGTACCCAAACCTTCAGTATGGGTCACACTTTCAACATTATTTTTAAAAAACATAAAGTTTATGTTTATATAAAATGTGAAGAATTCAAAGATATAGCCATCTTAGTCTGTTGAATCACTATGTTGAGAGATCTTGTAGCACCTTTGAGACGAACTGAAAGAAAAAAGTTGGCTGCCAACTTCTCTCTCAGTTCGTCTCAAAGGTGCTACAAGATCTCTCTACATAACATGTGAAGTTTGATTATATTTTAACTTGTTTGTGATGCTGTTTTTAAAAATGTATCTGTTTTAATCTCTGTAAAATGCTTTGTGCCCTGGACTGGGGGGGAAAGTGGAATATAAATAAATAATACAATTGGCTGTCTCTATCCCACAGATTCTGCACCCACAGATTCAACCATTCACAGCTTGAAAATATTTTTTTTTAGAAACCCAAAAGCAAACTTTGATTTTATATAAGTTACATCATTTACTTTCCCATTGTATATCATGGGTCTTGAGCATCCTAGCTGTCCTTCCAGTGGCAAGTTAAATATGTTTGTGTGGCCAGGCCTTTACAGATGGTTGAGATTGTGCTCTTAATGCTCTGTGGTGCTGGGCTTAAAGGTTTTAGGGGTCTGTATGTAGTTTGATTTTTATTGTTTTAATGTTTTAGGATTTTTAACTGTTTTAATATGTACTGTTTTAAAGCACTTTGATCTTTTAAACTGCATTTTATTATTTTAATGAGTTGTGTGTTTCAATACTATACTAGTTTAATTCTGTCTTAATGCCCACTTTTGCATGTTTTAAACTGTATTTTTTTAATTTGCAAGCTGCTGTATATTCCAGTTTTTTTTTGGGGGGGGAGCAAGATATCAATCAATCAATCAATCAATCAATAAACAATCCATGGCTTTTGGTATCCACAGGGTTGGGATCCTGGAACCAAATGCCATCAGATACCAAGGGCCCACTGTAAAAACAACAGCAGCTGGAGCAACAGCAGGTGCACAAGCAAAAGATTGCTGGCATCCAATTCAGTATTTACAAGATCATAAGCTCCAAAATGTGACTCCAAAAACCAACCTTTTAAGCCAGGCAATACCCACACCATCTGAAGTGCTGAAGATGAGGGCATTGGGAAATTGAGAATGCAGTGCACTCAGCGTTACAGGGCACATTGAAATAAATTTACAGCACTATATAAATAAAGCTTAATAATAATAAATAAGCAACTGCAACAGGACCCCAAGAAGTGTCTCCAGCTGCCTGTCTGAAGGCATCACATGCCTGGGAGAGCACTATCACCATCATTTCCCAGTGCCCTGATCTGCAGCACCTCATAAACCCTTTGGTGGGGGCACTGCCTGGCTTTAAAAGTAAGGGGGGTCATTAGCATTGGCAATAAAAACCTAAGTGGATGGAGATCCTATGTCTGCTGATGCAAGATCTTGGATCATCATCATCATCATCATCATCATCATCATCACAACCATTATCCCCATCGTTCTTCCTTTTGCCCCTCAACTTATTATGGCTTTTCTCCATGTGCATCCTTGACAGAGGGATTTGCTTCTGTGGTTGTTGGGTGGAAAAGCAAGGAAAAAATTACCCTTTTTGGATGACAACTCTCAGCTAGCATAGCCATTGGAAGCTGTAGTCCCCATTTTTGAAGCTTGGATGAGAATATATCCAAGAAACCTGTTTGGAACATGGGGCTTCTTCCTTTATGAGACACAATTCATGATCTCTTGAGATCAGACCATGCTGAGCCACTCATGGGTTTTAGCTCATCTGATGAAGACCAGTGTCCCGCCTTTCAAAAGCCAGCTAACACAAATCTTGTATTAAAGTGAAGGGTGTCTGGTTCACAAAGTATGCTTTCTAGCAATATAATTATAGAGTTGGAAGAGACCACAAGGGGCATCCAGTCCAACATTTGCCATGCAGAAAAACACAGTCAAAGCATTCCTGACAGATGGCCATCCAGCCTCTACCACACTCCAAGTCAGCCTATTCCACTGTCCAACAGCTCTTACCAGCAGGAAATTCTTCCTAATGTTGAGGTGGACTTTTTTTCCTTGTAGCTTGAATCCATTGCTCTGTGTCTTGGTCTCTGGAGCCAGACAATTGAGAACTGGAGCCAGACAAGTGAGCTTTGTGCACATACAGATCTAAATCTATTGTTTAGTTCCAATGAGAGTAGACTCATCGAATCACTGGACTATAGCCACATGCTAACTTGCTTTTCTAAAATTGATTAAATAAGTCTGCTGTAGCTGTGGATAACCCATAGGATTCAAGTTAATAATATGCGTGGACCATGATATAACTACCATTGGATTGGAAGGGGCATTGTCCTAGTGCAGGCCACTAGTGGGACTGCCTTTCTGGCAGTTGCCTCACCCCAAGTTCCTGCTTTACCATTGCACACTACCTTCTGGTATGAAAATAAATAATTAGCCAGTGTGACTACCAGGACTGGCACTGTTTGAGCTTGTATGTAGCATGTATGTACCTCTGTTGCCACCGCTTGACCTCCTGCCATAGCATCCTGTTAGCTCAGGGGGTTCATTTATACTTCTCATTCCTGGGTACTCCATAAAAAAGCCAGTGTGGTGTAGTGGTTTGAGCAGTGGACTACCACTCTGAGACCAGTGTCTGAGTCCCTGCTGGGCCATGAAAATCCACTGGGTGACCTTGGGCGAATCACAGACTCTCAGCCCCAGAAAACCCCATGATAGGTCTCACCAAAAGAGAGAAACAACTTGAAGGCACAGAACAACAAGAACAACAAAGAAATTCAGAGGAAGGGAACAGGGATGAGCCATAGCAAAGGGAGATTTTACCACTGGCTGTAATATGCAGGATTTTTGAAGAAACAGGTTGTATTTTATAAACCTGCATGGAATGACATTGCTCTTGCACATCAGTTTTATAGCTCCTAGCCACTGTTGCATAGATATCTTTTGAATTTCCTCCCCCTGCCCTGATTTTTTTTCCTTTAGGGTCTTCCCAGCTGCTTGATCTAAGTTTTCCTGACATCCCACCCCTTCTGAGTCTCATTCACAGCTGAATTAACTAGCAGTTTGCTGTTTTAATCCCCCTCCTCGACCTTCACTGTTGTATAGAAAACGGCTTTGTCAATGTGGCGTGTGTGGTTTTCACCAGCTTTGCATCCTGGGAGCATGATTCCTGAGACATATTTTTGGATTACCAGAGGTTACCATTCGCTCCTCCCAAGGCTTCAAATTAAAAATTACTGCTGTGTAATAAACAACCCTAATGAAGTTGGCTTGTCAGTTTTCATTTGCAGAAGTGAAGGGCGCAAACGAAACATTTAACTACATACAACTGAGAGAGTTTCTTTCCGTGAGAGAGGAGCGGATCAGAAGAGTGGTGACAAAGCATTACAATGGGTCTGTGTGCCCGTTGCCAGGGCTGGTATTTAAGCATGAGGGCAGTATGACACAATGACATGCAATCTTCTGGCCTACACAGAGATCCAAAATGCCTGGAACTGAGAAACCTGCAGCTCAGGATGCCAGATGAGAAATCTATTTAAGCATGTGGGCAATGTGGCCCATGCAGGCTTCTAGGCTAGACAGAGCTCCAAACGGCTTAGAATTGAGAAATTTCTGCTCTGGATGAGAAATCGACTTCAGCATGAGGGCAGTGTGACATAAAGGCTTGCAGTCTTCTGGCCTACACAGAACTCAAAGCTGCTTGGAATTGTGAAACTTATTGTTTGAGGATGCTAGATGAGAAATCTACTAAAGCATGAGGGCAGTGTGGCCTATGCAGTCTTGTTGACTTGACAGAAGAAGCCAGGTCCCAGTATTGGGGAAAGGCAGGATATAAATGAATAGTGGTGATGATGATGAGGAAGAGGAAGAAGAGGAAGAGGAGGAGGAGGGGTTGGAACTAGCCAGATATAAGAAGGAAGTATATGTAATATACTTACCCCCTAAGATCTATCATTTGTATGCATGGTGTAGTGGTTTGAGCATAGAACTAGGACTCTGGACCACAGTTTGAATCCCAGCTCAGCCATGGAAACCCAATGGGTGATCTTGGGCATGTCACGGGCTCTCAGCCTCAGATCATGGCAACGGCAACTCCCCTTGCTAAGAAAACCCTATGATAGGTTTGTCTTATTGTCATCATAAGTCAGAAATGACTTGAGGCGCACAAAAACAACAATAGTACTAATGGTAATGTCTTTTGAGTCTATTGTTTCCTTTTAAATTGATATATAGAATGGCACTATACTGAATATGAAATATGTATTGTTTTTGTTACTGCAGTCTTTCCCTCATTATCTGTCTTGTATTTTGTCTTTATGGTTATTTTTTTGTTTTTGTTATGATGTGTGTATGTGTGTGCATGTATACAATTTTAAAAGGGCAGTTTTCTAAGGCAAGGTGAGCACTGTCTTATAAGGACTTTCAGGAGATGTGAAACCAGCAGCAGCAGGTAAGCGAATGGAAGATGGAATCAAGACCAGGTTTTAGTTTATGCTTCAAGGTTTGAGGGTTTGCTAGGTTTGCAGAACCTATCTGCAAAGTCTGAACAGGTCCTTTAAAGTTTAGATTAAAACCCAAAGCACACCCTTCCACTGAGATGGAAGCCACCAGAGGCTTTCAATGAGTGACCCTAACACAATTCTCTTCCATCTGAATAACTCTTCTTTGGATTTTCAGCACTGGTGAAATACCGTGGGTGTGATGGAGAGGGTCCAGACACTGAGAGGGCTCTGTAACTTTGAGAGCTGTGCCGAAAGGAGAATTCCTCCAGGTGCCGCTTCTCGGGTCAATGCAGCACTGTGATGGCAAAAGCCACACCTGGCAAAATGGTCCCCTCTCAAACAACTGAAGTGTCAGAGGACATTTCAGGGGTTGGACTGAGCAAGTTGAAGAGAGGCCCTGTTTGGCTGTTGCTGCCGCTGCGTAACTGGCAGACGGAGTTTGGACAGAGGCCGGCTCAGCTGCCTTAAACGGAGTCTGTCTCTACCATTATAAGACGAAGCCTTGTTACTTAGGGGACACAAGCCACCTTGTTTCAGCAGGACCAAGACTCGTCCGGAAGCTATCTCTCCATAAAAGCCTTCCCTGGTCTCCTGGCAAGAGAATTCCGCCTGAACTTTTGACAGTTCCGTCTTTCCTTTCCTTTTCAAAGAAAAATAAGAGAGAAAAAGTTGCAGCTGGATCCCTTTCCCTAAATACCCTCCTGTGTCCAAACACCGCCACCCACTTTCTTTCTTCAGCATACTTCCTTCTCACTAGGACTTTTAATTAGGCTTTCTTCTTTCATCGTGAATGGCGTTCATTGAACTTGCAACTGCATCTCTGATTTTCACCTGGCTTGTCAGGAGCTTCTTCCTCTGTCTTTGGGAGAGGAGGAAGCCCTTTGTGATTTAACTCCACAATTCAGAGCTTGTCTCCTTGAAATTTATTGTGCTTCTTTTTTTACTTTGAAGCAAAAGATCTTTGGTTATGATCCTAGGGATTTTCCAAGCAACATCCCTTGTGTCATAGTGACTGGGCTCAACTATAAAGAGGATAGGAAGGAAAAGAACAGCCTGAAGCATTTGGAGGATGATGGGAAAATCTGCTCTGGATTTTATTCCTGACTTTAAGTGGGCTGTGCAAGAACTAGAAGCCTATCTCCAAAACTGGTTCAGCACTTTGATTAGCATCTTTAAGATCCAAAATGGATTCACAGCCATCAAACACCCCATTTTCCCTTCCTCTTTCTACTAACCACCTTTTCCTGCACTTTCTTTTCTTTCCCCCCCTTCCCCCCCCCCCCCCCCCCCCCGTCTCCATCTTCTCATGATGAATATTTTGGCCAGAAGTCTGATCTTGTTGTGGGAATCAGGAACCTTTCTTTCTTGACTGGAGGGATTTGGGCTCTCTACCTGGGCTTCCCCCTTTCTCAGTATTCTTAGAGTTGTCTCCCTGAACACCAATGGGCTGCACTTTCAATTGTTCTTTTAAAATTTCAATGAAAAACCTTTTTTCTGTGACCTTTGGAGCTCTGAGATAATTTTGCCCTCACAATTTTGTATATTTGGATTTGCCCATAAACTAGATTGGCTATTTAGGTCTAATCTACAGTGCAGAAATAATGCAGTTTGACACCCCTTTAACTGCCATAGCTCAGTGCTATGAGATTCTGGGATTTGTAGTTTTGTGACATATTTAGCCTTCTTGAGCCATGGGAATTAAATTAGTGTCATGTGGCATTATTTCTGTGGTGCAGATGCAGCCTTATTTGTGTTAGTTCCTTCCTTCTCTCATATTTCCTTTTTATTAGCTTGCATTCTTTTGCCAGGGATATCTGTTTTTACTGCTTTATTTTTGTACAGAGCCAGGTATATTGGTGGTGCTCTGTTGATGGTTGCAGTGTGGTGATGATGATGATAAGCTTTGGCCTTACTTTGGGACGATGATGATGGTAATGACAATGAAAATTATTTCATGAAAAGGATGCCAGGGCTGCATTTCTTCCACCCTCGATGTACAAGAAAAAAAGATATTGGTATCAAATTGATGCACATTTTATAAAAAGCAAAGGTGATCCTTCCAAGAACACTACTAAGCATGTTGACTCAGAAGTCATGCCTATGGAGTTCAATGGGACATATCCCCAGCCAACTGTTCATGGAATTGTAACTTCTTTCTCTTTCAAACCCTTTATGGGCTTGACAACTGCGGGAGAATTCAGAAACATAGCCATGTTATCTGGAATATCAGTATGCAAAGATATCTTGTAGGACATTTGAGATTAACTGAGTAAAAGAAGTGCAGCATAGGCTTTTGTACACAGAGATCTACCTCCTCAGATGCATGGAGTGAAATTTTACCCAATGCATCTCAGGATGTAGACCAACAGAAGGAAAGGAGATGGGTGGATTTTCTGTCAGCTTGGGAGGACCCTTTTATGGACTACAACTCCCAGAATTCCCCAGCCAGCAGATTCTGGAAATTGTAGCCTATGAACATAGAATATAGAGTTGGAAAGGAGACCACAAGGGCCATCCCGTCCAACCCCCTGCCATGTAGGAGATCCAAATCAAATCATCCCCGACAGATGGCCATCCAGCCTCCGCTTAAAGACCCCCAAGGAAGGAGACTCTATCACCCTCCGAGGGAATGCATTCCACTGTCGAACAGCCCTTACTGTCAGGAAGTTCCTCCTAATGTTGATCTGGAATCTCTTTTCCTGTAGCTTTCATCCATTGTTCTGCATTCTAGTCTCTGGAGCAGCAGAAAACAAGCTTTCTCCCTCCTCAGTATGACATCCATTCAAATATTTAAACAGGGCTATCATATCACCCCTTAACCTTTTCTTCTCCAGGCTAAACATCCCCAGCTCCCTAAGTCTTTCCTCATAGGACATGGTTTCCAGACATTTCACCATTTTAGTCGCCCTCCTCTGGACACGCTCCAGTTTCTCAACATCCTTTTTGAATTGTGGTGCCAGAACTGGTCACAATATTCCAGGTGGGGCCTGACCAAGGCAGAATACAGTGGCACTATTACTTCCCTTGATCTAGACACTATACTTCTATTGATGAAGCCTAAAAGTGCATTGGCCTTCTTCGCTGCCACATTGCACTGTTGACTCATGTTCAACTTGTGGTCTACTTGGACTCTCAGATCCCTTTCACATGTAGTTTCATTCAGCCAGGTGTTGCCCATCCTATATCTGTGCATTTCATTTTTCTGCCCTAAGTGCAGTACCTTACATTTCTTCCTGTTGAAGTTCATTTTGTTAGCTTTGGTCCAGCTTTCTAATCTATTAAGGTCATTTTGAATTTTGATCCTGTCCTCTGGGGTATTAGCTATTCGTCCTAATTTGGTATCATCTGCAAATTTGATAAGTATGCTCCCAATTCTGTCATCCAGGTCATTGATAAAGATGTTGAATAGCACTGGGCCCAGGACAGAGCCCTGTGGGACCCCACTGGTCACTTCTCTCCAGGGTGAAAAGGAGCCATTGTTGAGCACTCTTTGGGTTTGGCCAGTCAACCAATTACAAATCCATTTAACATTTGCCTTGTCTAGAAAATAGTCAAATAATTGTTGTGTGTGCACATCCAGGTTGTGTGTGGAAATGACAGCTGCCCAAAGAATCTCTCTGAGGTTTACTTGAGCTGGTATCATGTCTCAAAAATGTGTAACCAAAAGCTTCTAGGCCCTCAAAGCAATGAACATACCGATCCTTCCGACTGTGGCTGGTATTTAGAGATATACTGCTAATAAATATGGAAGATTTGTTTAGCTACTGTGGCCTATGGCTGTTAACAGACCCGTCTATTTTCCCACAGATTTCTCTTTCTGAAATGCCTCTACATCACCTAACCCTCCAGCTACTGATCGTGCAAGGTAGTGTGGTATATCTCGGGACATCCTGAATTTATTTCATTTTAAACACCACTTCTCTTTGAGGGGGAGGGCGCTGCCTTCTCACCTTGATGTGCCTGCTGTGGAGGCTTTTTGTTGTCTCACAACTGCTGATCCTTTCTCCACGGGTCCACTTTTGACTCAGCAGTTTGCCTCGGAACTCATTTTCTGAGGATAGAAGAGAAAGACACAGCATCAGCAACACATGTGGCTTATGAAGGCTACAACAATCAGTACTCCAAGAAAGAGACTTCTCAGGTGTGTGTGTGTGTTATAGATCGAGGTCCAATTTTGGAATAGCATGGTGTAAATCTTTGCATGCATTGATTGTGCTGCAGACCCCTTATATTTAATAATAATGTTGTGCACCTGAACCACACAACTAAGTGCATACCCACATGCACATTTATTTATTTACAACATTAATTTATTACCTCCCAGCCCACCAGGGCTCCTGAGGCAATTTACAATGGATAATGACATTTAAAACATTATATGCAGAAATAAAAACAATTTAAAAAACAGATTAAAACTACAGAATGAGCTTCCCTTATCCGAAATGCTTGGGACCAGGAGTGTTTTGGATTTTGGAATATTTGCATATACATAATGAAATATCTTGGAGATGGGACCCAACTCATTTATGTTTTGTATACACATAGCCTGAAGGGAATTTTATGCATAATATTTGTAATAATGTTGTCCTTGAAATAAATTTTGTGTACCCTGAACCATCAGCAAGCAAAGGTGTCACTATCTCAACCACCCATATAGACAATGTTGGAATAGTTTGGATTTTGGAATTTTGGATAAGGGAGACTCAACTTGTACTCCATGAATATCATTTCCAAAACCATGGACAATTAAAACTTCCAGAATAGCCACCCCTAGTTGCAATTCTTGGCAGTGATGGCAAATGAACAACTCTGTGTCCACAAACTTGAAGGTAACAAGGATCTTCCACTTGAGACAAAAATGCCCAAGTGCTTCTGTAGGGGAAATTCACAGATACGTAAGGTACCAACAGGATTCCAGGCAGTGCCCCTTGTCTCCATCAGGATGTATGATCAGGTTGTACAGAAGGGGAGGGCTGGAGAGGCTGAGCAGAGAGCATAAGGATCAGAGCATGAAAAAGTAACTTTGTCTCAGAATCTTCCAGTCACGCTCTTAAAACTCAGCTCTCAGAAGCCTCCACTACCTATGGGGGATTCTGGGAGCTGCAGTTCCAAAACATCAACGAGGGTGTACAGACCAGCACTTTATGCCATCCTTCACCCAAACTAAGGCTCAGATAGGGCTGAGAGTTTACACACTTGAAGCTGTACTGTCACCTGCAGGCCACCATCTTGGTGTGCACCCATTTACACTGGCCACACCATAATGACGTCCCTCTGGTGCTGCCTCCAAATTACACAGCGCCAAAGGGGCATCCTTACACCGCATGGTGGTAGCTATGGTGTTTCTTGTGTAGTGCAAAAATAAGCCCCTTTTCGGGGCTTTATTTTGCTCTGGGCACATGCTATGTCATGTGGTTGCCACGGCCTGCTTCCAGAGCTCAAAGGCAGCCCATCTGCCAACCCCCCAACTCCCACGCTCTGATAAGAGGACCTTTCACAGTACACAATTACAGCATCATGATTCCTCTATAATTGCCATGAAAACATCCTATGGAATCCTGGAGTTTGCAATTTAGGGGGTACTCCCATTTCGCTCAGATGACAACTCCCACAATTATGTAATTATGCATAAACACTGGTTGCTCCCAGAGAGTCAGCATGCTGTAGTGGTTTGAACATTGTGCTACCACTTTGGAGACCAGGATTTGATTCCCCACTCAGCCATGGAAACCTACTGAGAGACCTTAGGCAAGTTACACACTCTCAGTCCCATGTGTGGTCTTAGGATCACCATAAGTCAGAAACAACTTGAAGGCACATAATAACAAACTGAGAAGTTTGAGCCAGAGAGTCCTAGTGCATCACCAAACTACAGACCACAGGACTCTACAGGATGTAGCCTTGGCAACGTAAGTGAGATAACAGTACTGTAATTGTGTCCTGTCGATAATTACTAGGAAAGAGGTGAGTGAAGTAATTTTGTGATTTCAGCTTGTGTAAATAGTGTTTTGCCAGAATTCAATTTTTCTAGGAGGTTACACAAGAATCAGGCATGTGCAAGCAACATAACCATTGTTCAACATGTGAGCATGAGGCATTGTCACATCCTTGGTTGATCAGTTGTGCAATAGTGAAACCAAACACAGTGGTGTCACTAGGGTTGGCATCAAGCAGTGTGATAACTCTTGGTGTCACCTCCCCCATTGACCTCCTCCCATACACTGTACAGAACCTTGAGTATAATGTTTTTGTGCTAATGTTACTCATAAATCATAATTCCTGTATATCACTGAATGTAGTGGCAGTAGCTGTGATGTAAAGAACTAGCAAAATTAAAATGATACCTTTAAAATACAGCTTTATAAGCACAGCCTAAATGTATTCACATTTATATAGTTTCATTTGATTAAAGTAAAAACTTGGCAAGATGTGTTGTTTTTAAATAAAAATTTAACATAATAAAATAAAATAAAATCCTGAGGCCTGTCATTTCTTAACCCATTGAGCCTCACTCCTCTCACACCTTTTCTTCCACTGAGCTCCAAGTTTTAAAGGAACACAGTGAATGCCACAGTCCATTTCTGCCAAAAGAAAGAAATTTGGGAAGCAGCAGTGCCACTCACCCTTAGAGTGTCATCTGGTGTGGCCCATACTTCCCAAATCCCGCTAGTGATGCCCTTGACCCAATACAACTCTGGCATGGTATAACTCTGATGCAGTTGCCCTAACATAAATATATATTACAAACAACTACCAAAGAGAATCTGAGTCTATAACATGGGTGCTCTTTTCTCTTTTGCCCAAGAGCTTTTGTTGGGAGGAGAGAAGATATTGCTAGATGGTCCTCCTATTCAACATATGCCAGAGATCTATGCCTAGCATTTTATGATTACTAGAGTCAAGTTTTAAAAATTAAAATGCATGGTTGCTAGGAGACAGCCAGATCCTTCTTCTCTGGACTGGCTCAAGGTGTTTTGCTGCCCTAGGTAGAGGAGTTGGACAGCATTGCTCTGAAAACGGCCATTGTGTTCTGAATCTCTTGGGATTCTGGGAATGCTCTGTAGTAAGAGCAGGGATCATCAGCCCTCAAAATGCTGAAGCAGCACACAGTCCTGGTCTGATGAACTACTTTGTTCATTTGTTTATGACATTTAAACCTTTTTCTTTCTTCAAATTGTGGACTAAATCCTGGATTCCCTGTCCCAATAAGAAGGAAGCCACCTGTTGAGATTTCACATCCACAATTCTGTATTACTGACATTCACACTATGTCCTGGCTTGTTGGACATGGAATTCTTCTACTGCAATAGTTCTCAGCCTTAGGTCTTCCATTTGTTTTGGGCTTCAGCTCCCAGATCCCCCAGCCAACTTGGCCAACAGTCAGAAATTATGGGATCTAAAGTCCAAATCATCTGGAGGACCAGAGGCTGGTAACCACTGTTCTACTCCATCAGCTGCCCAGCTTCCCTCCATATGTGAGCCAATCCAGCTATCTGTGTCCTTATTCCCCCATACAATGATGCTGGGCCAGCTGCCTGGGATTCATGCAAATGATGCTAATTCCAGCCATCACACATCTGAAGGTGCAAGTGTCCAGTTCTGGGCACCACAATTCAAGCTAATTAGCTTACTTGCTGTTCACCACTATGATCTTTGGAATAGTGGTATATAAAGAAAACAAATTAATTAAATTAATTAAATTAATTAAAATGGATATTGACAAGCTGGAAAGTGTCCAGAGGAGGGTGAACAAAATGGTGAAAAGTCTGGAAACCATGACCTATCTGGGATGGCTGTGGGAGCTGGGTGTGATTAGCCTGGAGAAGAGAAGGTTAAGTGGTGACATGATAGTCATGTCTAATATTTGAAAGGATATCATATTGAGGATGAAGCAAGCTTGTTTTCTGCTGCTCCATAGACCAGGACATGGAGCAATGGATTCAAGTTTCAGGAAAAGAGATCCCACCTCAATATTAGGAAGAATTTCCTGACAGTAAGAGCTGTTCAGCAGTGGAACACACTGCCTTGGACTGTGGTCGAATTTCCTTTTCTGGGTTTTTTAAAAACTGAGGCTGGATGGCCATCTGTTGGGAATGCTTTGATTGTGTCTTCCTGCAAGGCAGAATGGGGTTGGACTGGATGGCCCTTGGGGGTATCTTCCAATTGTATGATTATATGAAGTGTCAAAGTGGAATGGAACATCTAATGCATTTTAATGCATCAGAACACCTATTTTTCCCTTGGGAAAAATCCACATTTTCAAAAGGAGGACATGTTCACAAGCAGAAAGTTAGTGAAGATATTTTGGAGGCAAATATACAAGATCATACGTTTATATACTACTCTTTTCTTCCATTCAGTCTGAGAATCAGTGGTGTGAATTAGGATTTCCATATCCCTCGGAAAGACAAACTGAAAGGGTAGCCACAGGGTTACTAATGACCCAGGTTGACTTACTTTACATGGTGAATTTGGGTGATTGTTTCAGCTAGTAGTGGAAGGTGCCTTCCACATCAGAAGGTCAGTGAATCCACTCAAGGTTTTAAACCTAATTTCAAAGGAACAATCCAATGTGCTGAACCTATTTTGAGGCTAGGGTCCATCACCTTGGATAGATTCAGAGTAGATCTGATTCTCTGTTGCTAGTGGTTTCAATACCATTCCATTTTCAAAGAAGTGCCTTGAATAATCTGAAGTGCTAGTTTTATTTTTACCTTTTTCACGCATTGGATAGTTGCATAGAAAATGAATGTCTTATCTCTAAGTTCTCATCTTGGACTGTTGAACAGTCATGACATTTGGTTTGGACTGGCATCTATTTAAAAAAAGCTGATTTGTTCTTCTCCAGAAGCAGCTGTACTTTGGCAGTCATCAGGAACTTAGGAATACTAAAATAAATACTACCTTGTTTAGATCTACATCATCTATATCTATATTTATATCCATATCAATATCTACTTATATCTCATGTGTATCTTTGCTAAATGTATAATTATTCTGGTGGTAGCCACATACCTTGAGCTAACCTTACAAAAATACCCTCAAGGTATTCATTTGTCTTCCCTTCATGCAGATTTACAACCAGACCTATTAAATCTTAACAAGTAGTTCACAAGGGAAGGAAGACAAAGAAAATGCTCTTAACTGCCCTTCACTGCTCAGAAGAGGACTCCTCTCAGCAGGAAAAGATCTAGCTACCTTGAGAACATGGATCAGTGAAACTCGTCTTCCTTGTTTAACCAAAGGTGCAGCCAGAGAAAATTGTAGCTGTCTACTTAATAGGGCTAAAGTCATGCACAAATGGTTCTGTGTCCCTTGCTATTTCATTTGCACAGTGACCTGGCTCACAGATACGTGGGCTTTGCTTTTGTACTCTTACTTTGCCTGAGTGCAGAATGCAGTCATTGATAAATGTTTGTGTTCTGGGGATATATGAAAGTTCTGCCAGCAATATTATATCTGGAGTGACTGTGTAACATCACTCGATGTTATGGTCACTGGAGGGAAAATCCACATTTGCTCATAAGCCTGATGCACTCAGTAACTCTCAGAGAATGTGTGAACTGCCTCAGTGTAAAAACTCTATACCAGTAATAACTCACTGTTGTAGTTGGTAGCAGTGATCCTGCAACAGCACTGTGTGGTATGAGTTGCCCTGTGCAGAGTTTTACATCAATCGTGCCTGTGTTAATGGGCAATGTTGCAGAATCTAGAATATGGCAACCCAATGGCAGGTATGAATATGCAATGCTATTCATAAGGGAATGCCTAACTGCATGCACAACTGAGTGCTAAGCTGAAGGGGTATTACAGTTGGTTTCTGCAGGGGCAGATGGATTTACATTGGGTAACAACATGCAACTGTATGTGCAACAGCACTTCATGTGAAGCTTCACTTCCATGACCTTGAACTGAATGCAAACATTTCACACTGTGCCAAAATGTCAACCCACTTCAGCAAGGAATGTATGCTTGCATGAGATGCCAGTAGGATGCTGGATGCTCTGCGATGAATCTGAATGCACTCCTGCAGAATCTGACACTATGGCTTCAGTGAACTATCTTCCGACGCTACCAACATTTTTGTTTACTCTCTTTGACTTGATTACAATAATGTTCTCCTTGCTGGCCTCCCTGCTTTTACTCTCCACACTGCCTTAAACATTGTCATTCTAGGGCTGCAAGTTCAGCAACATCTTATACCTTGAGATTTCAAGATCAAAATTGGAAACCCAGAGTGGGTCCTTATGACAGGGTGGACACTTGTGATGTCTTGGGGTTGGTCCCAGTGATGTCACAGAGGTGGTTCTGGGGCAGGTGATGCTGAAAATGGGAATGGAGGAAATCTGGGTAAATGGACTCAGAATCTGGATAAAACACAGTGCACCAGGTAACATGGCAACTCAGAGCCAAGGGAGGGGGCATTTTTGACAACTGGACAGGCAGCAAAATCTACTCATCAGGATGCAGAGTCCCATACTGCTGCACCACATTGGCAGAGATCACGCATTGAAAAAGCCTAAGATGAGTCACAATGGTAACATGCTACTCCTTGCCTGGCTCAGAAAAGCATGATAGGCCCAGGCACATGTACTCCATGGTTCTCTCCTCTCTCTTTGATCCTAGCCATTTCATGTGCCAAGATAGCACAAGCACAAAACACAAACAAAGAACCTCATGCTGAGTGAGCCCTGGCACCAGCTGGTTCTGAATAGAGTAATGCCACTTTACACAACCCACAAAAATATTATCTAGCACAAATCACTCCAATTTAGGCTGCAGCTGCACTGCAAAAATAATCCAGTTTGCCACCACTTTAACTGCCATGACTCAGCGCTATGGAATTCTGGAAATGGTGGTTTTGTGAGACAATTAGCCTTCTCTTTTAGAGAGCTTTGGTACCACAGCAAACTACAATTCCCAGAATTATATGGCATTGTGCCACAGCAATTAAAGTGGTGTCAACCTGATTATTTCTGCAATGTGGATGCAGCCTAAGTAACAAATCCACAATGGCAATATAGAATGCCAGCTGCATGTTGTGCCATCCTGCTTTTGGCCCATTGCCCTGTTATCTTTGACAGCTTTCTTCTCCGTTCCATCTTCACTTTAAGCTTCTTGTTCTTCCAAATATCTTTGTGTCCATGTGTTATACTGAACATGATAGGGAGGTAAATCCTCAATTATTTTGTCCTTGCATGGAAGGACAAGTAATCACTTTAGTTTTCTTCCTGATATGGTGGGAAGGGATAAAATAAGTTCTTTTGCATTGTTTTATCTCTGTGTTTTGGTGTCTTGAAGTGTTGTGGAGTTTTCTGCACAGACAAAAAATGTGGGTTCTTCTTTTCTTTTCTTTTGCAAACCACCTCCCACATTTCCTGTATATTGGAAGGAAACATTTTCTGTTCAGAAAATGTGGGATGTCTTTGCAATAAATTAAAATAATCTATGTGTTTTTCTCTGCAGAAAGGTTCTCTAGGATGTTTGAAAACTGGGAGAAATCTGCACAAAAGCATCACTGCTTTATTACTGTTTCTAAGTAAGCTTCCTAACTGCCAGGAAAGATACGTTTTCTCTGGAAAATGAATAATACAGTATATTTTTCAATCTCTATAACAATACGTACACTTGTTGAGATGGTTGTGCGAATCTGCACAAGTGCCTAAATAAGCAATTTGTGTAGGTGTCTTCAGAAGGATACTGAAAAGCTGGAACATGTCCAGAAAAGTGTGACCAAAAGTCTGGAAACCTAGCCTTATAAGGAACACCTTAAGCAGTTGGGTATGTTTCACTTGGAGAAGGAAAGATTGAAAGGTGACATGATAGCTATCCTTAAATATCTGAATGTCTTGTGAAAGATGGAGCAAGCTTGTTTTCTGATGCTCCAGAGACTAGAATGTCAACTAATGTCTTCAGTTATAAGAAGAAAGATTCCACTTAAACATTAGGAAGAACATCTTGGTTGTAAGACCTGCTTGACAGTGGAATAGACTGCCTCAGAGGCTGGTGAACGTTTCTTCTTTGAAGGCCCTTAAACATAAGTTGGAGGGTTATCTCTCAGGAGTGCTATAGATGTACTGTATATCCTTGCATGATAAGGGGTTGAATTAGATGGATCTTGTGGCCCCTTCCAACTCTAAGATTCCATGAGATTCCCTGTATGGCTGCATCTACACTGCAGAAATAATCCAGTTTGACACCATTTTAACTGCCCTGGATCAATGCTATGGAATTTTGGGAATTGTAGTTTTGTGAGACATTTAGCTTTTTTTCCCCACAGAGCTCTGCTACCACAACAAACTACAGTTCCAAGAATTCCACAGCATTGACCCATAGTAGTTAAAGTGGTTTCAGCCAGGGATGTAGCCAAGGGGGGGGGATCTGGGGGTCCGGACCCCCCCCTTCCATTAGAAAAATGAATGGTGTGTGCTGCTGCGCTGCCGCACTCAAGCCCCATTATAATGGTGGCACTTAGTCTGGACCCCCCCTTCCTAAAATCCTAGCTACGTCCCTGTTTCAGCCTGGATTCTTTCTGCAATGTGGATGCAGCCAATGATACACATGTAACACTGAATGTAAGATTTGAACACTCCTTGTTGTATTAATTTCCTCGGTCTTTCCCCCTTCTCCTTAGATCCTCTATCTCATACCTACAAATCTTTTAGTTTAAAGGTTATTGCAGTTTGTCCTTTCTGTTCCTTGTCTGGCTCCATTTTCTTATGCGGATTCCATCACTAAAACCTCGGTCCAAACACAATGGATAAATCCAGTTTGAGACCACTTTAACTGCCCTGTCTCAGTGCTACTAACTCCTGTGAATTGTAGTTTATTGTGGCACCAGAGCTCTCTGACAGAGAAGGCTAAATGTCTCACAAAACTACAGTTCCCAGAATTCCCTAGCACTGAACCTGGCAGTTAAAGCAGTTTCAAACTGGATTACTTCATCAGTGTGTTTTGGACTCTTCTTTCAATCTGGCATCTTATGTGATTCTTTCCCTTTGTTATATGTTCAAGGATTTCTTTGAGATCACAAGCTGCTAGTGACCCTCATAACTCTGTTTTTGAGGTTATGACAGGCCCTTTGAAGTTTGGACTAAAACCCAGAGAGGATTCATAAGTCACTATCTGAGAGTGAAAGATAGTTTCAGCTTTTCCTGGAACTCATTTCCTTTCCCTGCAAATATGTATTTTATTTATTATTAAAAGTCTAAACGTGCAGGTTTATTTCTAGCTTATGGACAGTACCTAATTTTCATAGACACTCCATATAAAAGAATAAAGGTAATAGCAAGAAGACATCAGGCAGATCTACAGACTACTATGAAAGTCCCATCAACCCTGGTCTGTCAGGGAAAGTGAAATGCATGATTATAAAACATCATTTCTGTAGCGGATTATGCTGTCCTCTGCCCAGCAGCTTTTGTCTTTATATTCTCCAAGCGGAGGTTATGACCACTTTTTGGGAGTGCATTTTCACATTATTGCCAGATGCCATCATAATCTCTTTGGAACACTAGTGTGATATTCCTAATGTATGACAGATCTCTTTAACTCTCCATTCACTGCCAGTTTTCAGATGGGCATCCAGCCTTGGAGTGGATGGCCAACAGGCACTGCCAATGCTTTCCTAGAATAGTATGTATGCACCCTGAAACAGCATGGCTATGGACTTTCAAGTCCAGGCAATGACAAAGTACATTGCAGCATAGTCAGTGCTATGCTCAGCAGCAGATTGTGAATCTGTTCTGGGTTTTAGCTTGAACTGTAAAGGACCCATTCAAGGCACTGAACCTATATTGGAGGTCAAGCTTAATACCTTGGGTAAAATAATAGAATCCAAGAGTTGGAAGAGACCACAAGGGCCAATCAGTCCAACCTCCTGCCATGCAAGAAGACATAAATCAGATGGCCATCCAGCTTCTGTTTAAACATCTCCAAAGAAGGTGACTCCACCACACTCTAAGGCAGTGTGTTCCACTATCAAACAGCTCTTACTGTCAAGACATTCTTCCTAATATTAAGAAGGCAGTAACTTGAATCCATTACTCTGTGTCCTAGTCTCTGGAGCAGCAGAAAACAAGCTGGATCCACCCCTAATATGGCATCCCTTCAAATATTTAAACATGGCTATTATGTCACCCGTGAACCTTCTCTTCTGGCTAAACATACCTAGTTCCTTAAGATGCTCTTCATAGGGCATGGTTTCTAGCTTCTTTAAAGATGAAAGACTCTGGACTAAATCCTGTAGTTGATCCATCAACTCCCTGTAATCAAAACCATCAGCTGCCACTGCTTTATATCCAGTTGAAGTACATGAGGAAGAGGGGAAGTGGAAGAATTCTACTGGGTCATAAGGAATGCTGGGGAAACTTGGGTGAGTCATACTTTTTCAGCCTCAGAGGATGGCAATGGCAAACTCCCTCTGAAGAAACTTGCCAAGAAAACCCCAGGACAGGTTTGTCTTAGGGTCACCATAAGTTGGAAATGACTTGAAGGCACACAACAACAACAACAACAACAACAACAACAACAACAACAATGTGTTCCAGCTTTGAACACATCTTCCCAATCAGGACATGAAAGAATAGTCCTTTTTGTCTTCCCAGGAACTCCACAACATATGGCTACAAAGTCTAGTGGTAACATAGACTTTGTGATTAGTATTTATTTTTCCCCAAGCCCTTTGCATTGAATTATGAACAAAAGATAAAAGAGGAGCAAGGGCAAATGGGAAGGTAAGAACCTCCTGGGAGGTAATGATAAGAAAATTTTGTTGCTGCAACATCCAGGTATGGACAAGAAGCCAGGGGTTTAAATCTGGGGAAACAGTGGTAGCGGTGATTATTTTGTCAAAATGTGATCAAGTTATATGCACTCTTTAAAATGTTTTTTTAAAGAAAAGGACTGTAGATAGTGTGTTTAAATTTCAGATAAAGGCTGGAACGGATTCACCTCCTCACTGACATGGAAGCTATCAGCTGCCACAGTCTGTTGACAGCTTCTTCCCAAGAAACGATGTGTGATTTTTGTTTTTAAAAAAATCTAGACAGAGGCTGCCATCACTATTCTTCCAGTCAGATATTATATCATATTTACTGATGGAGTGAGCATCGTGTATCTCTATTACACAGCTGTTAAACCTCAATTAATAGGTTTTAATGATTAGCCATTAGCGGTGCAATATACAGTTTAACATTCTGTATTAGGGTTTAAATTAAATGCACGCTTCAAGGGCTAAATTTTCCAGGCATCGCTCACTACAACGCTTAAGTAAATAATATTCACATGGGACAGAAACTATAGATGTGTAGCTTCTTCCTGAAGGAACAAGACTGATTAAACAAAGGGTAATTAAGCATTGCCGCTTTTCATAACAGAAAACATACAAAAAGGGCCACCAAACAATGTCACACTATGAAATATATGGGAGGTGAAAAGAGAGATCCAGCGCTTGGGAAAGTCACTTTTTGGGGGCCATGTTATCTGGGGAATCATAGAAACACAGAGTTGGAAGAGACCACAAGGACTATCCAGTCCTACCCCATTCTACCATTCAGAAAGACACAATCAAAAATCCAAAGAAGGAGACTCCACCATACTCCAAGGCAGCATGTTCCACCATTGAACAGCTCTAACTGTCAGGAGGTTCTTCCTACTGTTGAGGTGGAATCTTTTTTCCTATAGTTTGAATTGACTGCTCCATGTCCTAATCTCTGGAGCAACAGAGAACAAGCTTGCTCCATCTTCTATATGACATCCCTTCAAATATTTAAACATGGCCCTCATGTCACTTCTTCACCTTCTCTTCTGCAGGCTAAACATACCCAGCTCCCTATGCTGCTCTTCATAAGACATGGTTTCTATACTTTTCATCTCAGCATCTGCACACAAGCAGCCAGATGCTCCTCTCAACACACTGGTCACCCTCCTCTAGGCAAACTTGCTGGAGCTTGTCGATATCCCACTTTAACTGTGATGCCCAGAATTGGACATAATATTCCAGGTGAAGTCTGACCAAAGTAGAATAAAATGGTACTATTTTTTGTGGGTTTTTCGGGCTATGTGGCCATGTTCTATAAGAGTTTATTCCTGATGTTTCACCAGCATCTGTGTGACAATATATATATATACCCACTCTTTTCCAGGTTAGCATTCTCTGAAGATGCCAGCCACAGATGCTGGCGAAACATCAGGAATAAATTCTTATAGAATATGGCCACATAGCCCGAAAAACCCACAAAAAACTATGGATGCCGGCCATTAAAGTGTTCGACTTCACATAAGAATCCTGAGTTCTGCTCCAGTTTAAGTGGAATTCCAATAAACAGGGCTGAGGATCCAGTCTTATATATGTACCAAAGGTTAACAATATTGCATCACTGCACCACCCTCTTCATTTTATTATCCAGTGTAATCCTAGAGAAAGAAAGATGAGACTACTCCATCCCCACCCTAATCCAAAATAGGTTGACTAGTAAATTGATTGACAATAGAATACCTTCCATGATCTCAAGAAACAAGTCCTGCTAGTTCAGTAAGAGATAAACTTCCATTGGACACTGTAGCACTTATTTCTCAGTAAACATAAACAGAATCTGGCTGCTTGCGTGCAAACACTGAGATGGGAAGTTCTCACATCAAATTTTAACTCGGCCAAAAGCTCTGCATGTAGCATAGCCTTGGGTAAACCAATACTAGTTGAATTTTAAAAACACAGGAAAGTGACTTCATGGTGATTCTCTCAGACCACTGGTTCATCTTGCCTTGAACTGGTCATGCTGGATGAGGGATTCTGGGAGTTGTAATCTAATTAATGGTAATTTATCAAGATCTAACTGAGCAAAAAAGTTGTGCCATAAACTATCATAGACTTGGTTTACCTCCTTTGACCAAGTATATTAAAGCTTGTGTTACAACTTCTTTTGCTCAGTTAGTCTCAAAGGTGCTACTAGATAGATCCCTTTGTATACTGATATTTTAGACATACATGGCTATGTCTCTGAATTTTTCTCAAGCTCTGGTTTGCTGGCTGGCAGCAGATATGAAGGAATCATTTTAACCCAGATGCCAGGATACAATCTTGGGTCTTTCTGCAAGCCTCATATGTGCCTTTGCCATTTACCTCAAAAAGATGGTAGCAGCAACTACAACTTTATAGGAGCTGTTCAAGGTGCAGACCCATATTCCCCCAAAGAGCTTCAGCACCTTGGACACAAGAGAATGGATTAGCTCCCACTTTCACTGGAGCTACCAACCAATACCACTGGTTCTGGTGCTGATGATGATAGTGGAACCATTTCAGAAACAAGTGTTCTATCGTCCTGGCTGGTAGCAAGTTGTTGATTGGTTGTTGTACTTATTGTCATCATTTGGGAGGGGGGCACAACACATACTTTCACTGATTATACTCATAACACATTGGCAACCCTATTCAAGTTTGAACACAAAATATACTAGAATAATGCCTTAAGGATAGTGGTTGGAATCATCTATCATGATTTACATTATGCAACTTTATGTAAATAATAAAATAAATAAAATTTTTATTTATATGCCGCCCTTCCTCCGATCAGGGCGGCTCACAACATAATTAAAATACAAACAATTCCAATAAAAACATATTTAAAACAACCCAACAGTAAAGCCCCAAAGCCCAACCTCTTGGCCACGAAAGAGAGGAGGGAGGCCCACAGGATATTTACTCGGGGAATGCCTGTTGGAATAGGAAGGTTTTGAGGTCCTTCCTAAATTGGGCCAGGGTGGTGGACGAGCGGAGCTCTGTGGGCAGCGCATTCCAAAGGGCTGGGGCAGCTATGGAGAACGACCTCCGAGTGGTGGAGGCCAACCTAGCCCCAGGCACCTTCAGTTGGTTATGTAGCTAATGCATTAAGAAACACTGTTATTGAATTGTGAAGATACATAACAAAACACTGGCAAGTGTGTCCTCATGCACATCCATTGTGCATTGAAACACATCCCTAGCTGGTGTCCCAATGCAACATAGTCCTGATGCGCACCATCAGTCCTGTGGTGCACTGGTCACTTTGTTAGCTCCCCTAAGTAGTAACATAACAGCAGCCCCTTGCTAGATACAGAAGTCACCAAACTGCCCAATTTTTATTCCCCCATAAGTTCACTTATGGAGATGTACGTCTCCAACAGGATCCTGATCAGAATTGTCAACAAAGAAAGCAAGAAACAGCAGTTAAAAGCAGCACATACACCACATCTCAGGATCCTAATAATAAAGTCCACTTGAGTAAAATAGTGAACCATCCACTTCAAAGCAGGCAGTGAGGAAGGAAGGTGTACTTTTTGGGAGGCAAATCCTGGATGTCCACAGTCAAAGTAGTGCTCACCTAGGTGACATCTACTTATTTCATATTAACACAAAGAGGACCTATGAAGTGGATTAAAGATTTTGGACAAGGCCATACAGAGGAAGTGGTTCATAAGATGATTTAAAACTGAGGCTCACCATGAGATTGCATTTGTTCGCTGTGCCCAGTTCTCAGACAGGCCCAGTGTCATGACAGATTAAGAGAACTGAATGAATCAGGAAAACCAGCAGTGCAAGCTACAATGCACAACCCAAAGTACATGGGCATCCATGTACAATAGGTAATATGCATCCATTTGCCATGCACAATGCACAACCATGCATATGAACCCACAATGGTATGACATGCACAGTTCGACTTCCATAATCTTGAACTGAATTCACCTATTTCACACTGGAAAAATAGTCATACTACATCATAGTGGAATTCCTGCATGCATAGCAGGCCCTTGAGAGAGGTCCAATTCCCTGCCATCCAGGCATACAGAACTAAGGCATCCCTGAAAGATGTCCATTCAACCTCTGTTAAAGACCTCCAAAGATGGAGAGTCCACCATCCTCCAGGGCAGTCCATTCCACTGTCAAACAGCTCTTACAGTAAAGAAGTTCTTCCTAACATTTAGATTAAGTTTTTTTTCTTTTCTTTTTGTAATTTGAATCCATTTATTCATGTTATGTTTTCTGGAGCAGCAGAAAACATGTCGGCTACATTTTCTACATGACATCCCTTCAGATATTGAAAGATGGCTATCATATCATCTCTCAGTCTTCTCTTCTCCAATCTAAATTGTTCCTTTAAGGCTTGGTTTCTAGACTTTTTATTATCTTAGTTGCTCTTCCTGGACACATTCTAGCTTGCAGATATCCTTCTTGAATTGTGGTTCCCAGAACCAGGCACAGAATTTCAGATGAGGTCTGACCAAAGCAAAAGAGTGTGGGGCTACTACAAGTTGAATCTCCCTTATATGGAATTCTGGAATTCAAAATACACTAGCTCCTCCACTTTCACTGGAGTTAGGGGCACAGGACCCCCAAGAATATGGAAAAACCGCAAATAACAAAAACACTACCTGAGAGAACACCTCTCTAGGAATCTCTCATCCAACTCTGTGGTCAACATCTGCCAGACATAGACCATAGAATTGCGCTGGAAGAGCTACAAATGCTTAGCAGAGTGTTCTCTCTAGGAATCTGTAAGTCCTTAAGTGCAACTTTCGGTTAAAGTTGACCATAGAGTTGCTGTGGAGGACCTAGATATTCCTAGAGAGAACATATTAATAAAATCCGTGAATAAACAAATCAGAAAGGTCAAAGCAGCAAATGTGGAGGGACAAGTGTATTCCCAAATCCAAAACTGTCCACATGGCTGAGATAGTGACACCTTTGTTTTCTGATGGTTCAAGGTACAAAAACTTTGTTTCATGCAAAAAAATAATAATTAAAAATACAGTGTATAAAATTGCCTTCAGGTTTTGTGTACAACATGTATACAAAATATAAATTAATTTATTGTTTAGACTTAGGACTCAATGCCAGGGTATTTCATTATATATATATATATATATATATATATGGAAATATTCAAAAGTCTGAAAAACTCTACAATCCAAAACACTTCTGGTGCCAAGCACTTTGGTTAAGGGAGATTCACCTTGTACTTTCTTTGATCTGGACAATATACCTCTGTTGATGCAGCCCAGAATTGCATTGACTATTTTGGTTGCCACATCACACTCATGTTTAGCTTTTGGTCTACTGAGGCCATGAGATCTTTCTCTCATCTAATGCTTTCAAGCCAGGTGCCACCCATCCTATATTTGTAGATTTTCCTGCTTAGATGTAGCATTTTACATTGATCCCAGTTGATTTACATTACATTCCTTTCCCCCAACAGTGTTCAAGCAGGGCTGCAATAACTAAAACACTCCCCTGATGCATCAGGGACAGTGTCCCCCCCAACCCCCCCCAACAAATTCTTCTCATTCCAGATCAAAATAAGAAAGAAGGTGGGGGAGAAGCTGCTGATTCAGGCAGGTCAGATCTTGTGTGGCTTCACTCTAGAGCGGATGTTCCCAGCTCAGCAGAAACACGCCTCCGAGGTGTTTTCCGCTGACAGCTGAGCATAATCTAGTTCAAATCTGCTGGCAGTAGGGCGAAGGAGGGAGAGGGAGGGTAGGAAGACAAGCACAAGGTCTTCTATCAGGGCACATCAAGGGGAAATAAAGGCCCATTCTCTAGCGCTCAGTTGCTCTTTTAGCATCAGCAAAGCCTCCCCTGTGATTTATGCAAACTAGCAGACCACCTGACTCCATGATAAAATAGGACTGAGAATGTGTCTTTTTTTTGATGCTGTTCTAGGAGGCAACATGCTAATTTCGGTTAACTGACTTTTTAAAATAAAATGAAATGAAATAACCAGGATGCTAAAGGAATTTGCTCATTGCACATTCTGCTGTGAATTGACCTAACTGGCATCTTAGAGACTAACAAGCAAATTGGAATTAGAACTTGGAAACATTATGATTGGATGCTAGTTTCCAGACTCCACATGTCATGCTAATTTGATGGATTCTGGGATCTTTAATTTACAAGGCTATGCAAGTTTATGCATCTGAGGAAGTAGATCAAGCCTAGGAAAGCTTATGCTACAACATTTCTTGCTCAGTCTCAAAGGTGCTACAAAATCTCTTTGCATACTGATATTCCAGACTAACAGGGCCATGTCTCTGAATTGTAGCCCCTTGTGATGTGATTAAGCATTATGCACTATATACTAACCACAGTTGTTCAGCGTTTGTCATTCAAACATACCCAGATCCCACCCGCAGAGAGAAAAACATATTTTCCTGTTTGGTTATTAAGGCAGAAATCTTAGCTAAAAATTAGTTCTGACATCAAGCCGAAGGGAGGAGATTATTTCCCTCATTTCCTTAGAGAGGTAGAATTTTTTAATAAACCCTTTTATCTAAATCACTTGCTTCTAGACAGAACATGGACTCAGGGAAGAGCAGAGGGGGTGTCCTGGAACCACGATGTCTGGGTGGGTAGGAGGAGACTGAGTAACTACATAGACCTCCTGGAGAGTCTTTGAAAGTTGCAGCAATAAATCAGTTAAACTGTGCAAAACTGTAGTGGCTTGAATGTTGGACTATGAGGGTTAGAATCCTGACTCAGCCATGTAAGCTTGGCCGGTCACACACTCTCAGCCTGAGAGGATGGCAATAGCGAACCCCTCTGAACAAACGTGCTATGAAAACCCTGTGATAGATTCACTTTAGGGTTACCATAAGTCAGAAATGACTTGAAGGCACACAACAACAACAGCAACAACAACAACAACAACAGCAACAACAAACTGCCGCTGGCTTAGCTGAACTGGAATTTTGAATACAGCCCTCCTCTTGATGAGCCCATTAAAACTGGAGAATTTACACCCTCATCTTTCATCTGGAGATGAGCCATGAAAATTGGAGACTCAGGGCCAAGCCCAAAGATTTGATAACCCTAATGCTAGTCCAGGAGAATAAAAATGGAGAACAGAAACTCACAAATTCATTACAACCCTCTCACCAAAGTGCAGTGGGAGGCATTTTTATACTAGTCTTTTCAGCTGAGCTGTGCCCCCATCCAGGGATATGATCTCTGTCTTGAATTCACTATGCCCTGTGTCACATCCACAACCTCCAATTCTGCACTTAATCCCTAATCAGTCACTTTTGGATTTGGGATGTGAAAGTAAATGACTAGCAAGGTGCAGTCTAGCAGTTGTTTTTCCAGCGCCGGCAAGGTTAAAAGACATAATAGTAGTAATAATGCCATATGAAAGCCTCAGCCAGAGCAACGGCCTGAAACATGCCATTTGCATTTTTAAGGAAATACTTCTTTGAGACAGCCTGGGTGAAAGGTCGGCATTTGCATATAAATGGAAAAGAAAGTGTATGATGCTGGAAGTTACATCTATATCATTTTCTCAGCGGTGAGCTGCTGTTTTGGAGATTAAGGGACATGCTTTGCATCTTGCATTTTATTGAAGACAGAAGGTGGTAGGAGAGTCAAATTGGGATGAAATCACCAGGAGAGGGAAGCTGCCATGAGGCCAGCATTTCTCCCCTCTCCTCTGACATCCATAAATGTAGCCGAGGGCCAATTCGCACTTGACTTTTAGACATTTGGCTATGAACATTATCCAAACTGAAGTGGGCAGAGTCAGAGCTGGCCATTGCTGGCCATGAAGGATGCAAGTACATTAGGAGAGGGCAGTTTTCTTGCATTTAATTTAGAAGCGGTCACTGAGTGCTTCCAATTTCATGGGCACTGCATGGAAACTTTGACAATTGTATAAAAGTAGACCATGCCTCTGTCCAAGATGCACACTTTATAAAATATTTGATCCCTGTATTGGGCATTTAGCTGGCAAAGTCTTCTGTAACAATCCAGGGGGGATCCATACCTACTTTGACTCATCTCTGAGTTTTAACTTCAGCTTTAAAGGAACTGACCAAGGTGCCGAATTCTATCCCCAAATAGGTTCAGGACCTTGGAGAGAGTCTTTAAAGTCTGGAACAGTGTTTCCCAAACTTTGGTCCTCCAGGTGCCTGGGCTTCAGCTCCCAGAAGCCTTAGCCAGTTTGACCAACAATCAGGAATTTAGAGAGTTGAAATCCAAAACATCTGGAGGACTAAAGTTTGGGAAACACTGGTTTAGAATAAACCCCCAAGTGGATGCACTTCACCCTTGATTTAGAAGGCAATGGCTGCTCCAAACAAAGACCTCATTTTCCCGATCCCATAAACTGCAGAGTAGATCCATACTATCACATAAAAATGTTATGTTCTGATTTAAAAAGAAAAACTAAAACAGAAATATTCCTGAGTAAATCATGGGAGCCTGCAGTCCAAACCAAGAGCATTTTCGGCATGGATATCTCTGCTTTCTTGCTACATCTGTCATGAAAACTTAAAATATAAACAGAGGCCAGCAGCTAAAATGTTAGCTCACTATGAAAGCTCCTTTGCCACTGCCAGCTTGTCGTCCCAATATTGAGTCCCCTCTTCCTTCTGTCAAATGAGAAGTGAAAAGTTGACACAGAATGTGTGTCACACCGAGTCAAAGAGACAGGAGCAATAAGGCGTAATGAGGAGGCAAAAGCGCTCTGAAATAAGCAAGCCCCCCTTGGGGTGGTTTCACACTTCCTAGTGCCCTCTGACAAGCCTCTTTCCTAGATGGCAGGAATAGACACAGGAACACAGACACACTGACAAACACACGCAAAGGCACCCATGCAAACTCACCCTACCTACATTTTGTCCTCCACCCCCACCCCCAACAGTTCACTCTTTCAAAGTCTTTAAGACAGAATGGGAATGTGTTTCCATTGCAAAACTAACAAATACAGAAAGGAACTGAAGTTAATTTTCCAAGCACATGGAAACAAAGTCAGCTTTGCTCCCTAAAGATTATAAGAACTGCCGTGCTTGGGCAGGGCAATTCTGTAATAGCTAGAGGTGGCCTCACCAGGGATTAAGTTTTTTTCCCCAAATTCATTTTTATTAAATCTATCTATCTATCTATCTATCTATCTATCTATCTATCTATCTATCTATCTAGTTGTTATTACTATTATGTGCCTTCAAATCATTTCCAGTGTATGGCGACCTTATCAATGGGGTTTCTTGGCAAGTTTTTTCAGAGGGTTTACATGGCTGAGCTGAGATTTGAACTCTGTTCTCCAAAACTATGATAGTCCAAAACTATCATAGACTAAAAACTATCATACAAAATTTACAAACAAAAAACAACACAATAACAATCACAACATAACACAAAAAACTAACAAAAACTAATATATACTCTGACTTCCTCCCCACAAACCAATGGTTATCTGCCTATTAATAGGCTTCCTTTAACTTATAATGTACAAGCGTTCTATGATATAAGCAAACACTGTTCATTTTACAAAACCAAAAGAGTGATAACTGACCCCAGAAAGAATGCATATAAGATGCAGGTAAACATTCCCCAGTCTTTAAAAAAGACTGTCAAGGATTTCACCTCAGAGTCTGTAATTTGTCTTTCATCACTTTGAACTATCTTCCTCAACCAATCTTTTGAGTTTGAGTAACAGCTTCCTTCCACTTAGTTAAAGTTTTCAAAAAGCCAGTGTGGTGTAGTAGTTTGAATGATGGACTAGAAATCTGAGAGAGAAGGGTTTGAATCCCTGTTCAGCCATGGAAACGCAGTGGGTGACCATGGGCAAGCCATATTCTCTCAGGCCTTAGAGAAAACAATGGTAGACCTCTGAAAAATAGCTGACCATGAAAACCATCCATAACTTTCTGCATACATGATTGCTACTTAATCATGACTGTGACACTATTGCCAAGATCACCTGGAATTCTGGGTCCAGTTCTGGGCACCACAATTCAGAAAAGATGTTGACAAGCTGGAGCATGTCCAAAGGAGGGTGACTAAAATGGTGAAGGGTCTGGAAACCATGCTTAGGTAGGACACTTAGGGAGCTGGGAATGTTTAGCATAGAGAAGAGAAGATGAAGAGGTGATATGATAGCCCCGTTTAAATATTGAAGGGGTGTCATATTGAGGATGGAGAAAGCTTGTTTTCTTCAGCTCCAGTGACTAGGACATTGGACAATGGATGCAAGCTACAGGAAAAGAGATTCCACCTCAACATTAGGAGGAACTTCCTGACAGTGAGAGCTGTTGGACAATGGAACATATTCCCTCGGAGAGTGGTGAAGTCTCCTTCTTTGGAAGTTTTTAAACAGAGGCTGGATGGCAATCTGTCATCCAGCCTCTGTTTAAACTCTTCAAAAGAAGGATGCTTTGATTGTGAGTTCCTGCACGGGGTTGGACTGAATGCCCTTTGTGGTACCTTCCAACTCTCTGATTCTATGATCATAACTTCCCTCCTACTGACTTTTTTGAGCTACATGGAGAAAACAATATTTATTCTTCCAGTGATCAGAGCACTGGTGAATGACATTTCTAACAAATTTAGTGAAGGCTGGACCAAGCTAAGTTGTTGTTCAGTTGTTGTGTGCCTTCAGGTCATTTCTCCCCCCCCCCTTTTTTTTCTTATTAACAATTAAAACAATGATTTACAAAACAAGAATATACTGGAGACCATTCCTCCTCCCTTTCTTCAATATCTTTATTATTCAAGTAACCAGTTAGTTTGTCCATTTCTAGTCTGTCATTAACTTTTAATATCCACTCATCTATCTTTGGTACTTCCTGATTTTTCCAATTCTGTGCTAAAACCAACCTGCCCATTGTAATCAAATACAATATAACTCTTCCATATTTCCCTTCTATCTGAGAAGGTAAATTATTTAACATGTTTAGTAAATAAACTTCCAGTTCCATTTTGGACTTTATATTTAACATCTTTTCAATTGTTATATGTACCTTCTTCCAGTATTTCACCAGTTTTGGACAGTGCCACCAAACATGGAACCATGTGCCAATAGCAGAATTACATTTCCAACAGTTACTTGATTTTGTATTACAGATTTTGGCCATTTTTTAAAAAGTTAGGTGCCATCTTCTTTCCATCTTCAAGTGCCTTCAAGTCATTTCTAAATTATGGTGATTTATACAGCTTGGGTCCTGGTTATTTGAAAGATTGTATCTCCCTGTATGAGTCAACTGGAGTTATAAGATCATCTGGAAAGGTCCTTCTCTCTTTCCTTTCATCTTCTCAGGCTTGTTTGATAGGGAAAAGGGAGAGGGCCTTCCAGACTTTGGAACTCCCTCCTTTGAGAAGTCAGGCTGGACTCATCCTTGCTCTTCTTCTGGCATCAAGTTAAAACATTTTTTGTGCCACTAGGCCTTCCCAAACAGCTGAGATTGGGCTCTTAATGCTGTCGGGTGCTGGTTTTGAAGTTTTTAAAGGATCTGTATATAGTATTTTATTTTTATTGTTTTTAATGCATTTTAGAATTTTTGACTGTTTTAATATATGATTGTTTAATTGTATATTTTATACTTTCATTTAACTTCTGTAGTTTTTTTTTAAAAGTCTGTATTGTTTTAACTGGACAATTTTGGATTTTGGAATATTTTGGATTTTGGAATTCGATATAAGGGAGACTCAACCTGTATGATAATGAGTGATTTTGCAGAAGCTGGGGAGAGGAAGGCATATTCCTCCAAGAGCACATAGCCCACAGCATTCTGTTGGCAAAGTCAGAGACATTCTGGATGCCTTTAGCTTGCTGTAGGGAATCACTCTGAAGGGGCTTAGAGAATTCCATTTGGCCCTGAAAGCATGCAGATAACTGAAAGACTTCATTATTGGGAAGTAACTAATGAACAAACAAACAAACAAACAAACAAACAGAAAGTGGTTGCTTTTTAAAGAGATATTGACTGAGATCTTACATCACAGTCTACTTTTTGCAACTTCACATATCCATACTTATGTTGCAGAAATACAACAAATCCTTCCCTGGCACCTACTGTATATGCTGGACTATAAGCTGAAGTTTTTGGGGCCAAAATAGGGATTTTGATATGATGAAAGTATAAGTCAAGGGTATCTCTTCCTCCCACTTTGCAATGCAGCTGTCCCTTCAGAGGACATCTGGAGGACAGCCAGGCTGAGGGAGGAGGTGAAGCAAACATTTCCCTCCCAAGCCCTTCCTCAGCCTGGCTTTCCCTTCAGGAGACACTTGGGGCGCAAGCCTTATTACTG
Organism: Sceloporus undulatus; assembly: GCF_019175285.1. Taxonomy (NCBI): domain Eukaryota; kingdom Metazoa; phylum Chordata; class Lepidosauria; order Squamata; family Phrynosomatidae; genus Sceloporus; species Sceloporus undulatus. The sequence goes on along the minus strand of NC_056525.1, from coordinate 9,081,220 downwards.
TATTGCCCTGTGTATACATCAACCCAGATCTTTTAGGTCACTTTTGGGGCATAAATTTCTTGACTTATAGTTGAGTATATGTGGTACATCTTCATAAGTGGACTTATGTGTGCGGGAAATAGAACTGAGCAGTTTCACAATGTTCACATTAACCTACTGAGTGAAACTACTGAGTTCAATTTTGTGCAAAACCAGACCAGGGAAGCTGTGGTGCATTAAGTGATGATGTTTATGCTTCTTGTAATGTCTCTCCCCTCCCTTCATTTTTTGGTGGCAATGGCAGTACTCAAAAAAAATGAACATCTCTTTTGAGCTGAGATAATGAACTATTCTTGCACAGTGTAGATCTACATTCATGTAGTAAAGTGGTGATTCCACTACATCACTCTTTTGCATTGTGCAACCAACTGTGTATCAGTCAATCTGTTTGCTTTTACTGCAACCCCAGTAAATCAAGTGCTACACTGAAGGCCTTGAGAAACAGTTACATACCATCCAAGTATGCAAAGCTGAATGTAAAACAGTTATACTTGCTGAACTCTGCCTTTGCAACTATGAATACATACATTACACCGTGGCCAAAAAAGTACAGCCATATGACTAAAGCAATTTACCTGCATATAAAACACCTACAAGATGTTAAACTTCATTTATCTCTCTTTCTTTCTCCATCTATAGCATGTACTTGATTCCTCTCTCTTTCTTCTTCTAGTTATGGGTTCTTCTACACCACGGAAATAATGCTATCTGACACCACTTTAACTGCCATGATTCCATCTTACAGGATCTGGGGATGTGCAGTTTTGTGAGGCACCAGCATGCTTTGACTGAGAAGGCTAAAAACTTTGTAAAATTACAAATCCCTGGATTCCAGAGGATGGAGCTACAGTGCTTAAAAGTGGTGTCAAATTATTTCATTATTTTTACATATTTCTCTGTGAATATGGAGTAACGGTAGAAGAAGCTCAAACACACCACTGCCTAGCAACCAAGTGCACATCCTTGGTCCTTTTAGTTCTGGATATTCTGGCAAACTGACAGGACCTACTGATAGCTTGATAAGCTCCACTTGGAGATTCTTGGAAAACTGTGTCATTACTTTGAAAGGCTCCTCCTTGCAAATTTTAAGGACAACTTGGTAGTAGAGATGCTGTCTCTAAAGACATTCTGAAGAGGAAACATCCACTGTCTATTAGAACAGGTGCTCCCTCCACTTCTTGCCTGCATAACTCATGAAAAAAGATTACTTTTGTTGACTACATCTCCCAGGCTGGAGTCTTGTTGGTTTCTTACACAGCAAGATATCTCTCCTAAGGAAGTGAATGGACATTTTGTCTAGAATATCCATTTTCATTTAAAGATTGTGGAACCTGAACGGCCCCTATGGTACCACAGACAGCATAAAGACGGAAGAGTGAGCCCGACCTTGTCCTGTCTGAATGTGATAATCTCCATAGTCAAGGAGATCTGATGGACATGGATATGTAGCTGTTTGACTATGGAGATTATCACATTCAGACAGGACAAGGTCGGGCTCACTCTTCCGTCTTTATCCTGCCCATGGGGGGATCATGTGAAGGCCCTTCATATTGGGTTCCACAAATCTATTTTCTAGAGTCTGCCTACCTGGATCCCCACCAGCCATGCTCCTAAATTCCAGAAAAACAGTCAAATATGGTTAATAATTTAGCCAAGGTACAGTACTACTATCCTGGATCACTTCAAACATCTTTTGAGTTCAGAGCCCCATGGCCTGATGAAATGAGAGTGAATCATCTCCATATGTTCCTGGAGCCTGGAGCCCTGTATATCTAAGTGCTCACTGCTGGTTTAAGAAGAAAGTCAGGTTTTATTGGGCACATACAGATTTGTAAGGCAGCATCCCAATCCTCCCACAGTGAATGTTATTGCAAGGTATACAAGATAGCTCTGGAGGTGGCTGCATATGTACAGCACTTAAATTCAGACGTTCCATTGGCTTAATCTGCAGGTGGCCCAGGAGGGTCTATTTGATTTGACAAGAGAAAAGGATTGGAGGAAGAAGCAAAGAACACCTCAAAAGCAAGATTTTGCTTTTGAATTGTTGTATTCCCTTTGCCTGTCCTTTTGAGTCTCTTGCTTTTCAGCCTGCTAAGTTTTCTTGTCAAAATATTGGGGTATTCTCTCTCCCCCCCCCCTCCCCCAACACACACACAACATATTTGTGCTGCTTGGAAGTATCTTCAAAGGCAAATCCAGTATTTAGAATTACCAGGAAAGGAAACAAGTACAGAATTGCAAGCATCAAAATGTCATGATATTAATACATGCTTCATCCACCTATGGAACACTGTGTTCTATTCAGGTCATCCAGACAGTCTCAGGAAGAATATCAACGTCTAAGACTCTTCCAAACATTCACTCATGAATATTTTCAGCCAACCAGGAGCACATTGCTTCTCCTTTAATCAAAATGCTTTAAAAATGGCAACAGAGAATCCTTCGTAGGCATTCAAAATTCAACATAGCTGGTAATGGCTCCATCCTTCTACGTTCTTTGCTGACAAAGATACAACAACAACAACAATTTGAAATCACAATGGTTTTTATTGTCCATCACGTTTTTAGTGACGTTAGCCAATTTGAACACTCTTTCTAACGAAAGAAGGGTACAAGTGTAAAATTATGGACTCCAGTCCTACTGTGTCAACTCTTCCTGTTGTTGTAATGTGCTTCAAATCAACTCCAACTTGTGGCACCCCTACTATAGAGGTTTCTTGGCAAGGCTTGTTCAGAGTGGGTTTTCCACTGCCTTCTTCTAAGTGTAAAAGGATGTGACTTAGCCAAAGCCACCTGGTGGATTTCCATGGCTGAGTGAGGGATTCAGACCCTGGTCTTCCAGAATTGCAATCTGAAATCCAAGCCACTATACCACACTGGCTCCCATCATTCAAAAACTGATGGGATTAGTTATTAGAATGTATTTGTATTTGTGTGTGTGACTTGCTTGTGGTAAATATATGTCTAGGATTTTCAAAGAGCAGATGAAAGAAAGGAGCTGAATTCACATCTCACATAGAGCTGAGGATTATAGTAGTGATGAGGAAAGTCTGTCTATCTATCTATCTATCTATCTATCTATCTATCTATCTATCTATCTATCTATCTATCTATCTATCTACCTACCTACTTTGGTGTCCACTACATCCCCAGAACGATATATTTCTACTGAAACACTCCTCATCCCCACCAGAGTTCCTTCCCAGTTGGAACCAAGCTGAATTACTCTTATTTCTCCAACCATAATGTCATTGACTCATCTGGCCTACATTCAGCTGCTAGTCTCAAACAGAGTAGACCAATTGAATTAATGGGATTTACATAATTATTGATTTACCACTCAGTAATGGATTCAGTTGGGACACACAATTGGATTTAGGTTATATTCCTCATTGTGTTGGCTTAGACTCTCAAGTCCAGTTTGGACTTTCTTCTTCTTCTAGGCTTCTATAAAGCATCATATAACATTCATGATGCTCCTTTCTCCTGTATCCAAAAGGCTACATGTAGCAAACTATATAATAACAGTAATTTTAAAGTAGTTTCATATCCTCCAACTGTTCCACTTTGGCAGGGGATAGTCCTGATTAATCTTCTGCTGTCCCACTTTTCCAGCTGACCCAGTTTCTCTCTCCTCCTTCCACCTTCCCCCCTTTGTCTTTGGCTTATTGTGATTGCTGTAAATTCAGTTAACTCAGCAGGGGAAATAGGGAGGAGAAAAAGAGATCAAATCTTGTTCTTCCCAGTAGACTCAGGCAAAAGAAAATTGTTGTAGCCACTCTAGTTTGTGTGTTCTTTCTCATTAATAACCTTTTCCATCTTGATCACACTCTACTGTTGTTTGGCCATGTATGTCCTGTTTTCACTTCTGAAATATTGGAGGGTATAGGCCTAAACACCCTGAAGGCACCAAATCCCATCTAATCTCAGAAGTTAAACAGGGTCAGCGCTGAGTAGTACTTCAATGGGAAACTATCAAGGGACACCAGGTTCTGTAGGTTATATTTCAGAGGAAAACAATGGCAAACCTCCTTTGAACAGTCCTTGCCTAAAAAGACCTATGAAATTCATGGGGCTACCTTAAATCAACAGGCACTTGAAGCACATACACACATGTTCAGTTTGGAATGGTGGGCCTCAGTATCCTGAAGGCTTCCATCTGATCTTGGATTCTCTGCCCTGGTTAGTACCTGGATAGAAGATCATCAAAGAATACCAGGTTCTGTAGGCTATGTTTCAAGAGGGCAATGGCAGATCTCCTCTAAGAAAACTGTATGAAATGAATGGGGTCACCAGAACTTGACAGATTACTTCAGGGCACATACACACCAGCATGATGTTGTTGTTTGAGCATTGGACTGGAGATCAGGGTTTGGTTCCCCACTGGGTGACTTTGGGCAAGTCACACTCTCTCAGCCTCAGAGGATGGCAATGGCAAACCTCCTCTGAAGAAACATGCCTATGATAGGTGTTCTTTAGGGACCCCATAAGTGAAAAATGACTTGGAGGGACACAATAAACAACAAAAGACACATTAACAGTGCTATTTCTTTGAAAAATCCACAAACCTATGAAGACACAACACCAGGGCAATCACACACCACTGAAGCTGACAAACATATTAGAGTAACAAAGGCGGGGTACAGACCGCCAGAAAGAGGCAGCCAGAGGCCACCTCTCTTTTCCATGTAACCACACCACAGCAACCAAATTGTGCGGTGCGGCTACGCGGAAACAAAAGGATCACTAAAAAGCAGCTCCTTTTAGTGCCGCTGCAAACTGCCTGCGGCGGCGCAAGAACGTTACTGCTGTGCGCGCCCGTCTGGAATGAGCGCGGCAGTGACGTCACAGCTGTGCACGCCGTGTATATACAGCGCCACACCGCTGTGACATCCTGGTGATGTCCTAGGGTTGTGGGGTGTCTGGAAACGGCACCCTGAGGCAACCTTAGCACGTCGCCAGGACGTGCTAAAGAGCCCATGTGTACAGGGCCTATGTCACAAACGAAAAGCCTGGAAATTTTTAAAACACACACCCACACAGACATACACACAAATCTTTTGGCAAAAGCTCTTTCTGGATGCTTCCTTTCCCCACTTTCTCCTCTTGGCCCTGGTGAAAATTCCATCCGTGATGTCAAAGCATTAGAACCAGCAGATGCCAGCGGTGTTTTGAATTTTTATTCCTCTGAAAAGAGGAGAAAAATACCCTCTGTGTTTGGGATCCTGCCAGTGTGCTGGCACCATCTGCCTCTCCCCTGCTGTTCTTCTTTCACACCATAACTTTGTCTTCACAGGCTTGCGTTAATATTTTACCCAGCATGCCTAAACAAGATGCAAAGAATGTGTTCGACAGCAACCTTTCTCTCCAAAAGGTATAGCCCTGTGAATAATGAAAGCTGTTTCTCTCTGCAAAGAATTTACTGAGCACGTGGCTCTTTCCCGGAAATGTGGGGGGTCTGAGCCATGCTAGTTGTTTCCACTGTGTTATTATCCCCACAAAACATACATACAAATCAAGGTCATTTCCCAGTTCCCTCTCCCTTTGCTAGTCAACAGCTATGGTGCAGCCCTTCAATTAGACGCCACGGGGGACTCACATCCACTATCTTGGCCAACTAGGGATTAAATTAGACACACACAAACACATACACAGTCAAGGTTTCTCTGGCACGTGCCCAACCTCAGATCCAAAGGCCAAGACCAACCTCTGAACACATGATCAGAAAAGATCCCGCATTTATACAAGGTCTAATAGTTCCATCTTTCCACAACGGAGGCAAGCTACAATGGAATGAGGTGTGATAACAGATAAATGATCTGGAATCCTGCTGGCAACTTACCCATGTCTACATTTCTCTAATGCATCTGAGGAAGCAGACTTAGGTTTACGACAGCTCATGCTGTCACCTTCTTTCTTTCAGTTAATCTCAAAGGTGCTACAAGGTCTCACTGCATACTGATTCTACAGACTAACATGACTATGTCTTTGAATTCTATGTCTTTGAATTCTATAGAAGTGGTTGGGCAATTTTTGTCTGTTGTTCTTGTGTGTCTACAAGTCACGTCCGATGTTTGGCAACTCTAAGGCAAATTCATCTTGGGGTTTTCTTGGCAAGGTCTGTTCAGTGGGGGGTTGTCTTTGCCTTCCTCTGAGTCTGAGAGAGTATGGCTTGTCCAAGGTCACCTGGTGGTTTTCCGTAGCTTAGTGGGGGGTTTGGACCCTGGTCACCAGAGTCCTATCAGTGGCAGCATCTATATTTGATGGCATGCAAACATTTCTTCCAGGTTTGGTTCCTAACCTCTCTAGCAAAAGAAAGTCAGGTAGCTAACCTTTTAAATTGACCCAGGAAATTGTCTGACAGACTAAGGTAAATAGATGCATGCCTCTCGATATCTTGCTGGAGGGAAACAAGACTATCTCAATCAATGAAAAATAATCTGAAAACTGTGCCCTATGTAGTAGACAAAATCTCCACATTTCTGTATTTTTATACTATATTTATGAACGTTTTAAAAATTGTACTTCATTGTTCTGTCTCAGTTATATCTTTGTTGGTTCACGCTTCCAAGTCATTTTGGACTTAAGAAGATCCTACAGCAACTTTGAGTGCTGGCCTGTTGTATTGGTTTGAATGTTGGACTACAACTCTGGAGACCAGGGTTAAACCCCCCTTTTAATTACCCATTGGAAAACCACTAAGTGGCTTTGGACAAGCTACACTCTCTCAGCATCAGAGGAAGGCAAAGGCAAACCTCCTCTGAACAAATCTTGCCAAAGCAACTCCATGAATAGTTCACTTAGAAGGTTTCGTTTCCTTGTTTTCATAGAATCATAGAATCATAGAATCATAGAGTTGGAAGAGACCACTAGGGCCATCCAGTCCAACCCCCTGCCATGCAGGAAATCCAAATCAAAGCATCCCTGACAGATGGCCATCCAGCCTCTGTTTAAAGACCTCCAAGGAAGGAGGAGTTTTGTTTCTTATGCAAGGCTTACCTGACCTGTTTGTTTCATTTCACATTTGCTTATAGTTAGTATATTTATTTTTATAGCATTTTTCCCTAACTGAAAAAAGAGTTCCCATTTTCACCTGTTAAGGCTAATAGAAATTGACAACAGCATTTTCCATCAATCCAAAGCCTTTGTGCTCATTCAGCAACCACTAATACATCACCATTCATCAAGTTCCATAAATTAACTTGCTTAAGTGTGAAGGATTTATTTGTGCCCACCCCAAACATTGGGAGAGAGCCAGCATGGTGTAGTGGTTTGAGAGTTGGGCTATGACTCTGGAGACCAGGGTTTGAATTCCAGCTCAGCCATGGAAACCCACTGAGTGTCCCTGGGCAAGTCACACTCTCTCAGCTTGAAGTGAAGGCAATGGAAAACCTCCTCTGAACAAATTTTGCAAAGGAAGCCCCATGACAGGTTTACCTTAGGGTCACCATGTTAGAAACAGCTTTAAAGCACACAACAGCCACAATAGCAGCAACAACGACAACCCAAACATATAGGATGAGATCCTACATTAGGACCACATGGTATACATCCCCACATGTGCCATCTCGTGTTAATTGTACTCTGCAACACATGTGTTGAATGACAACAGTGCACAACTGAATCAAGACATCAAATATGCAACTGAATAAACAACCAAGCATACATGCAAATCCATGTCCTATGTACACCAAGCACACCCATGTAAAATGTGCACCATGTCCTATTTTGCTACATGAGCAACTTTATTTCCACAAACTTGAACTGAATATGGTTGTTTGCCATTACAAAATAATGTCTGCAGTGGAGCTTACAAATGCATAAAATACCACAACATTGCCCTGGTGGCACAGTGGTTAAATGCCTGTACTGCAGCCACTTACTCAAAACCATAAGGTTACGAGTTCAAGATCAGCAAAAGGGCTCAAGCTCAACTCAGGCTTGTGTCCTTCTGAGGTCGCTAAAATGAGTACCCAGACTGTTGGGGGCAAATTAGCTTACAGTTATAAACCGCTTAGGCGGTATGAAGCGGTATATAAATGAAGCTTGTTTGTTTTGTTTTGTTTGTGTTCATAGATAATTTCCCAGAATTACTCCAACTCCCTCTATTTCTATGAGAGAAAGAGATGGGGTGGGATGACTCCCTTTTCAATATCATTCATAATGTTATGATTCTCTGTCACCTCCCTCTCCCACTTAGCTGTCTTTGCTCTAACAAAAATTCCTCAACCTCCTTAGCTTCTCCTCAAAGAGAAAGTGATTCAGGCCTTTGATCATTTGAGTTCCTTCCCCCTTTCATTCTCTTCCCTTCTCAGCACTATGATATCTGTCTTTGAACTGTGGCAATTGCAAATGTACAAAGTATTCTAAACAGAATTATATAATGGCACAGCAATACTATTTGATTTTTCAGTCCCTTTCTTACAAGGAAGAAGGAGGGGAGCTGGAGATAAAATGGGACCACCAATCCATAAGCTGTGCAGGTGGTGCGAAACTTGCAGAAGTCTGAGGAAACATGCAAGTGGACAACCCAATGGGAAAAGGAGATACATAGGCCTTGGACAACTTAACTTTTTTGGATTACAATTCCAAGAACCCTCAGTCTGCTTGGCTACTGGCCACATGGACTTCAGAATTGTGAAAGATGTAACCTTGCCCCCAGGTAACATTTTCCCAAATTCTGTCCCAGTTGGGCCAACTGTTTTTCACCTGATTTAAGGTGAGACAATATAGTGTCTTACACTTATCTAGAAAACAAACCCGTCTTGATTCCCCTTTAAAGAAGAATATCACTGTTGTCCTGATGGCACATGGTAATCACAATCATATTAAGTGTTTATGGTACATACCACCATAAAGTGGTGTACCAGCACTGATTCTAGGGTTAGGGACTGCACAGCGATCGCACGGTCCCTAACCCTAGAATGTATGGGTGGTGTAACAATGGCGGCACCCTGTGTACACGGGCACCACCATTGTTTTGTCAATGCCGTGCGGCATCTACACATTGCTGTGCAGCACTTATGTAATGAGTGCGCCAGTGGTGCACTTGTTACGCCACCCCTGTGGCTTAAAAAGAACCCACTTTTCTCTGGTTCTTTTTCCTCTGCAGGGAAGCCATGTGGTTTGGTGGCTGTGGCTTCCCTTTGGAGGAAAAAAGGCCGCTCTTTTTGGGCAGTCTGACCCAGGCCAAAAATACAAAGTGATACATATACTGTATCTCACCAATATATATAAATGTCACATAGGATGTATAATATGCACAGCTATAGTCCCTATCCTCCAGCTGTCCCAAATTGGCAGGAACAGTCCTGATTAATCTTTTGTCAATCCAGTTTTTGGGCTGTTTTGAAAATGTTCCAGTTTCTCTCCCACTTTTCCCTTGTCTTTCTGTCTGTCTCTGTGAAAGAAGAATGAACCTTTTGTTCAGCTAGACCAAATATGGGCAAACTATGGTCCACAGGCCAGACATAGTTACTAAGGCATTACTGTGGCCAGTACTTACTTTACTGTATCTAACACTTCCCCCTTCAAACTTTTTTAAAAAAAATCTCTACCAAGAAAGAAAGAAAGGAAGGAAGGAAGGAAGGAAAGATCGGACTAGACTAGAGCAGAGGTGAATAGGACACTGCTTCCAGTCCTGATTTTTATTTTTATTTTCCAGCTCCAGGAGGGTCCTATAAGCTTTTGTCAGATTTCGACTCAAGGAGAAAACTGTATTGTGGATATTAGTTGAGGAGGAGTATCTTCTTGGTCCCTACAAGTTCCTGCTTTGTCCAGCAGGGGTGACAAAAGCTTAGATCCTGTTACTCCCAACTAGAGTAGGCACATCAAATCAATGGATGCAACTTGCATGTTCACTCGCCATTCAACAAATGAATCTGTGGGCCAACTCTGATTGGGACTAACCAATAAGAAATGTTTGTGAGCAAGGGAATGGACTTCTAACGCTGACTGAAATGTGTTGTAAAAGGCAGTCCCCACTCTCTATACCTAGGGTTCTTTCACAAGATGTCAGATAAGGAGGTGATGGGAGATGTTCAACTTCCATCTAGTTCAGGATCCACTAGAAAGGGACTTTCCCCTCACCAGCAAAGGGGACATGTGGGAGAAGAGATAGGAATATATTTCATTACTATTTGCACCCAGACATCCTGAAGATGACACAACTTACAAAGCTTGCTGCCCAGCCTTTAAAGGAGAAGTAGGCTCTTGCATGTATTGAAGGACCCCCCTGCCCCCCATTATCCATAGGGGATACATTCCCATAATTATACTGGAAATAGAATAATAATAATAATAATAATAATAATAATAATAATAATAAATTTATTTATATACCGCTATTCCATGGATCATAGCGGTTTACAGCATAATAAAAACAATTTAAAAACACAATATACAATAAAAAAGCGATATAAAACCAACAGTACAATTACAAGGCTGACAGGATGGAAAAAAAACATCACATTCAGGGGGAGAAAAATAACACCAACGTTCATGGGGGGAATGCCTGACGAAAAAGGTAAGTCTTCAAGTTTTTCTTGAAAACATCAAGGGAAGTGGACATGTGGAGCTCATTAGGGAGTGCGTTCCAGAGTCTCGGGGCTGAGACAGAATAAGCCCTCCTCGTGACAGCGTAGCGGACATCTGGAACCATCAACAGATGTCTTTCTCCTGATCTAAGAGTGCGGGGCGGACTATATGGGGAGAGGCGGTCCTCCAAGTACCCTGGGCCCAAGCCATATAGGGCTTTATAGGTGATAACCAACACCTTGTATTCGGCCCGGAAGCGAATAGGCAGCCAATGGAGATCTTTCAGAACAGGTGTTATATGGCTGGCCCTGGAACAACCAGTGACCAGCCTTGCTGCCATATTCTGCACTAACTGAAGCTTCCGAGATTGGTACAAGGGTTGCCCCATGTAAAGCGCATTACAGAAATCTAGTCGAGAGGTTACCAGAGCATGTACAACGGTTTCAATGTCCCCCTGGTCCAAGAAGGGTCGCAGTTGGCGTATCAGCCGAAGCTGATAACAGGTGCTCCTAACCGTCGCATCCACCTGAGATGTAAGGTGGAGCGACGAGTCAAGGAGCACCCCCAAACTGCGAACCGAGTCCTTCACAGGGAGCGTGACCCCATTCAGGACAGGTGGAAAAACTTTCTTACCTGGACCAGGAGAACCTATCACCAGTACTTCCGTTTTCTCTGGATTCACACTGAGTCTGTTTTCCCTCATCCAACCCATTACCGACTCCAAGCAGGCATCAAGAGGAGAGATGCCATCCTTAGTTACTGCATCAGTTGGAGACATAGAGAAGACTATTTGGGTGTCATCAGCGTACTGATAACACCGTGCCCCATGTCTCCGGATGATCTCTCCCAGCAGCTTCATGTAAATGTTAAATAGCATAGGGGACAAAATCGCTCCCTGAGGGACCCCAGATGTAAGGACCCTCTTGTCGGAACAACAGTCCCCCAGCTCCACCATCTGGAATCTGCCCGAGAGGTAGGAACGGAACCACTGCAAAGCAGAGCCCCCGATACCTAACTCTCTCAGGCGATCCAGAAGGATACCATGGTCGATGGTATCGAAGGCCGCTGAGATGTCCAAAAGCACTAACAGGGACACGCTTCCCCTGTCCATGCCCAGACGGAGATCATCAGCTAAGGCGACCATGGCAGTCTCAACTCCATAGCCCGCTCAGAAGCCGGTTTGAAATGGGTCGAGATAATCCGTTTCATCCAGGAGTCCCTGAAGCTGAAAGGCGACTGCCCTCTCAATCACCTTCCCTAAAAATGGCAGCAGCGAGACAGGCCGATAATTATTCCGAATTAGGGGGTCAAGGGAGGGCTTTTTTAATAGAGGTTTTACTATGGCCGTCTTTAATGCAGATGGAAATTGCCCATCCCTGAAAGATGTATTGATAATTCGGTGTAACATATTAGTCACAACCGTTCTCCCTTGAGCTGTCAGCCATGAAGGACAGGGATCGAGAGAGCAAGTCGTCTTCCTAACACTTCGCAGAATCCTGTCCACATCCTTGGTACAGAAAAACACATATAACAGCAAATGCTATTGAAATGAATGACGTCCGGAGAAAGTTGACCATAGAGTTGCCCTGGAGGACTAGGAATTACTAGACGGA
>NC_056525.1:9043444-9064022 GCF_019175285.1 Sceloporus undulatus | reverse complement strand
AGAGAGAGAGAGAGAGAGAGAGAGAGAGAGAGAGAGAGAGAGAGAGAGAGAGACATTTTCAAATCCTGAAATGTTTCTTTTTGTATTCATCATAATCTCCTAGCCAGCCTGCTGGTGGCCCTATTGGCTGAGAGATTCTGGGACTTATAGGCCAAGAGTGATTTTCCAAGCTGTGACTAGGGTTGTTACTCTGAAACAACAAGCCCCTATCTAAAAACACTGAACGATTTCCATATGTTTGGTACCAGACCCTTACTAACTTTCTTGGTTCATTCACCAGATCTTTAGAAGAAAGTTTCAATAATAGTCATAAGAGGTAACAGCCCTACTAGCTCATTTTGAGGTGAAATAGGGCTAAGCTGAGAGTTGATGACATTACAGCAAACTCTAGGTATAAACTCAGGAGTGCAACTCCAAAATCTGCATATTTTGCATCATGTGTAACTCACAAGTGTGCAAGTTTTGCTCCCAACAAGATCCATTCAAAGATGCCATTTTCAGATTATTATCTGCCTTTTGCATTCTTACTTTCCTAAGCAATAAGGTATGCCAGGGTGAATTTTGCACAGACCCAGATTCTTTGTGCCTGGTGTGATGTGTTGCTGAGCTGCAAATTCACAGGTTGAGCAGGTGGGAAGCAAACACACTTCAGGCCCTACTAGTTCAGGCTATATTTGTTTCCAAGCAATATCCATACCCAACACCTTCAGTACCTTGGCAAGCAACCAAAACTCACTCAGCAATTTATGCTAGATGAATTTAAACTCGGATTAATATATTTTTCTCTCTCCTGAACCTCAAAAGCAGCCTCCCTTGACATTAATTGTACAGTTGAGTGTGTGAATTTTTCTTAAGTGCATGGAGTAACCACCAGCCATTAAAGGCCATTGATTTTTGTACAATTTGGCATTTCAGGGTGGGTGATAGAGTCCTTTCCATCACCCACTTTGAAATGCCAAATTGTACAAAATTCTTAGCAGGACAGATATTGTTGATGGTACATAATCATAGACTGTTTGCCAATAACCTTTTATACCAGTTTACTTTCAAGAGGTTTAATAATCTAAACCCCATCAATGCTCTCCTTTGCTGGCCACTACTGAAAACCTTCTGCCTTTGCCTTCCTTTCCGGTCCAACCTTTCCTCCCAGTAATTAACTCAAACCTCTCACTTTACACCACTGAGTAATGGGATGCTACTTTCTCCTCTGTTGATTTCACAGTTTCTGGGAAGCCGTTCTGTCTATCAGGGTGAGTTCATCTATTTCCCACATTTATATGACTGCAGAAGGTTGTTCTTTCAGTTACTGTAATTTGACGGGGCAAAATAATACTGCATGACCTTGCCAGTTTATTATCCAGGAGCACTGAGACTGAAGAGATTGCCCAGAAATGGGCAAATATGTTCTGACCAAAAGGAACCGATATAAAGTCAGTTATTTTCATTTTCAATAGCCCACAGAGCTAGTTCACCAAAATGATTTCAGTTTCTATAAAATTATGATTTATTTCTCAGGGAAAAAAAAAAGGAATGAGAATGGATGCTGTTTGTTTGGGAACGGAGGGGAGGAGAATGTGTTTATCAGCCCACCGGGAGGCAGTTTTCTTTGTGCTATCCAAACCTGGGAACCAGCCTACCAGTGGAATTTGGTGACCTCCATTTTTCAGCTAGGATTTAGAATCTTGAATAGCTCCTTTAAAGTTCAGTTTAGAACCCAAAGTAGTATCACCATCCACTGATATTGGAGCCATCAACCACTACTGCAGGATACAGTATGGAAGATGGAGGACTAGTTGTGGTCCAGTTGGAACTTTTTCTATTTTCTGATTAGAACAATGCCCAAATCACCACACTGATTCTCAGATTTGTTTTTGTGTGCCTTCAAGTCATTTCCAACTTATGGCAACCTGAAGGCAACCCTATTATGGAGTTTTCTTGGCAAGATTTGCTCAGAGAAGGTTCGCCATTGCCTTCCCTTGAGGCTGAGAGCATGTGACTTGCTCAGGATCATCCAGTAAGTTTCATGGCTGAGCAGGGAATCGAACCCTGGTCACCAGAGTCATAGTCCAACTCAACTCAATTCATTACGCCACACTATGGCGGGGTACAGACTGCCGCTTTGCGGCGGTCTGCCGCCGCCGCCAGTAGGTCCGCAGGGGAGCCGGAGCCTTCAGACGGCCCGACTCCCGCGCGGACCGAAAAAGAAGCTCCAAAATGGAGCTTCTTTTTCTGTCGCGTTAGTGACGTAGCGAGGCGCCAGGGGCGCACTCGCTACATCACAAGCGGCGCGACGCGTACGGACGCTCAGCGTCCGATACGCAAAGATGGCGCCGGCCATGTAGAAGGGCCGGCGCCATCTTGTATGGACGGAGTCCGTACTAGGCCCAGGGGCGTCTATAAGAGAAGCCCCTTTTTTAAAATGGGACGTCCTCTGGACGTCCCAAATGGCGGTGCAGAAAGCACCTATATCTCACAAAATTACAAACACCAGGATCCCGTATGATAGAGACAAGGTTGTTAAAGTAAGCCTGAGGGCAGGGAACCGTCCAATTAAAAAGATTGTATGTACAGCACTGTGTAAATTTACAGCACTTTATAAATAAAGGTTAATAATAATAAAATAAAGATCAAATTGTTATAACTGCATAGTTTGGCTTTCAACATTATTTGTCTTCTACAAAGCACATAGCGAACATTCAGTTTCTCTCCTCAAAAGAGAGAATCATCTTGTTTCTTCCATAGGTTTGCATTTGCATACTGCATCTCCCACAAATAGGCTCGGCACCTTGGAAACCTCTTTTAAAACTCAGATGAAACCCACTGTGGGTTCACTGCTTCAGTGATACCAGTTACCAGCTGCCATTGACTATTAGCATCTCTCTAGCACCTAAGTGACCAAGTGATATGCCTTCAATAGTTTTAGTTTGTAGCCATAGATCCCTAGAGCAATCTTCCAGCCATTTGCATGAAGGAACATCTCAAACTTTGTAACGAAGGAGAAAGGGTGGGAGAAGAGCATCTCCTTTGTGAATGGATGGCTCTAACAGCAGTCTTCACATACTGGTAACAAAACACTTCCCTCTCAGTGTATAAACAAACTCTTGCAAACTGTGCAAAATATTCTTTATTGTATGTAAGGTAGATACAAGATCTACATTATACTGTATACAGAAGAAACATGGTCATTTGAATGTTGGATCATGACTCTAGAGATGAGGACCACTTGGAGATGGAAACCCACTGGGTAACCTTGGGTAAGTCATGCAGTCTCAACCTCAGAATGCCCTATGATAGGTTTGCCTAAGTTGGAAATGCCTTGGAGGCAAAGAAAACAACAACAACAACAGCAACAACCTATATATGATCAAACACTTTACAGTCGGCCCTTGGTACTTGCTAGTTTGGTTTCAGGACCTCCTGTGGATACCAAAATCCATGGATGCTCAAGTCCCATTAAATACAATGGCATAGTAAATTGGTATGCCTTATATAAAATGGCAAAATCAAGGTTTGTTTTTTGGGATTTTTTAAATTATTATTTTCAAACTGTGGATGGTTGAATCTATGGTTAAAAAAGTAAATCAGTGGATAAGGAGGGCCAACTGTGCTTATTTTGAAAAAAGCACTATTGTTTCCATAACTGAGCTTCCATAATTCAGACTTCAGTATGTACAACAAATGTGCTAAAACTCTTAGCATCTTAAATAGGCAGCCCAGAAATGCCTTCTAAAATTTCAGTGCCACGGCTAGAAAACAAGCTTGCTTCATCCTCAATGTGACATTTTTTCAAATACTTAAACAGGGCTATCATATCACCTTTTAACCTTCTCTTCTCCAGACTAAACATCCCCAGCTCCCTAATTTGTTCCTCGTAGGGCATGGCTTCCAGATCCTTCACCATTTTAGTCACTTTCCTTTGGACACGCTCCAGTTTCTCAATGTCCTTTTTTAATTGTGGCGCCCAGAACTGGACACAATATTCCAAGTGGGGCCTGACCAAAGCAGAATATAGTGGCACTATTACTTCTCTTGATCTAGACACTATACTTCTATTGATGAAGCCTAAAAGTGCATTGGCCTTTTTAGCTGCTGCATCACACTGTTCACTTATGATCCTAGATCCCTTTCACATGTAGTCTGCTTAAGCCAGGTGTCCCCCATCCTATATCTATGCATTTCATCTCCCCCACCCCCAAGTGCAGTACCTTACATTTCTCCATGTTGAATTTCATTTTGTTAGCTTTGGCCCACTTTTCCAATCTATTCAGGTCATTTTGAATTTTGATCCTGTCCTCTGGAGTATTAGCTATTCTTCTTAATTTGGTGTCATCTGCAAATTTGATAAGTATGCTCCCAATTCTGTCATCCAGGTCATTGATAAAGATGTTGAATAGCACTGGGCCCAGGACAGAGCCCTGTGGGACCCCACTGGTCACTTCTCTCCAGGATGAAAAGGAGCCATTGTTGAGCACCCTTTGGGTTCGGCCGGTCAACCAATTACAAATCCATGTAACAGTTGAATTGTCTAGTCCACATTTTACCAGCTTGTCTGCAACTATTTTTCTATAACTCTTTTTTCAGACTCTCCATTTTTGGAGATCTTTAAACAGAGGTTAGGTGGGCATCTTTTGGAAGTTCCTTCCTTGAGCATCTCTGAATCCAAGGGTTGAGCTAGACAGTCCCTTTTGGTCCCTTCCAGTTCAAAAACTCTATGATTCCTGTACAATTCTCCTGACATAGGACACAAGGCTACAACAAGGTTAAAACAAGAGAGACCTAAAACCTGATGATAATAAACATTGAAATACCATTAATTTTATTTAAAAAGCATAAAACCATTACAAGGGGGAGATTTGTTTACGAAATTGCAAGATGACACTTTTAATGTCAAATGATAAGACAGTTCTGTGGCTTCCGGGTATAACGTTTTAGTTAGGAAGAGTTTGGAAACATGGAGAGAGGCAGCCTGCGGAGTGGCCTGAGAGCTGGACTAAGACTCTGGGGACCAGGGTTTGAATCCTTGCTCCAACCCACTGGGTGACCTTGGGCAAGTCATACTCTCTCAGCCTCAGAGGATGACAGTGGCAAACCCTCTTGTGAAGAAAACTTGCTGTCCTAGGTTGGCCTTGGAAAGCACACCAGGAGTTTGGAAGAAACTTTTTTTTCTTTTTAAAAAAATGATGAGTGAGGAAGGGAGGAACTGGAGAAGCTTTATTGTTTATTTCGTTGTTCATTTTAATGTATGTTTTAATAGTGAATTGTTTAACCTGATGTTTTAGGGGAAGGTGGGAATTTTTGGGATGAGGGTTGTACTTTATGTATTTTTAATCTGGAAGCCGCCTCGATTGTCATGGACAGAGAGGCGGGATATAAATAAAGTATTATTATTTATTTCTTCTTGCAAGGTGTGTGTGTGAAAAGGATAAATATACACAGGATGCCCATGGTTTCCTCAACCCTGCTCTGCTTTCCCCTACCTAGATTATTTTATTTATTTATTTATTGAATTAATTAATATTTATTAAAGCAATTAAATATGAATTACATATTAATATTTATTATCATTTACAATATTTATAAACAAATATTAATTAAATATTAATATTAATTACGAATTGATTATTTCATTAAGGAGAGGGAAAAGTTGATTGAACTTGGGATGGCTTTGATGCAAGGCTGGTTCCAGGGCTGTTTGGTTTTTGACCCTTTCTTCTCCTGGAGAGGCAGGGGGGAAATAATCACCCAAACCCAAAGTGCTACTCGCGATCCCATCATCCGCGCCTCAAAGAGTTAAACCACATTTGTTTATCTTTCAAAATGCCGGCTATAAAATGGCAGCGGTGGTGACGCCAAAACGCACGTCTCTCTGACTCGATGGAACAAAGCTGCCTTCTGGCCTCCGCCTTCTGCACGTGGGAATGCGTGACGCTGCTGCCTCCAGTCCTGCCTTCTCTCTGGGTCAGCCTTTGGCTGCTGGAACAGGGGACTGCAACCTTTGCAAGGGAACCAGGGAACAGGTCCACACTCCTTTCCATTTTGCAGCTGATGGGGAGGGAAACCCTGGGCCAAAGGATGCTGAGCTTCAAGCACCTCGTTTTTTAAAAACCATTTTTAAAACATTTTTTTAAACTGGGGAAATAAAAGACCAAGCCTTCTCTTTCCCTTCCCTTGAAAAACCCGGTTCATGGTTCCAAGTGGGATCTTCCCAACTCCTATGAAATCTTTGTGAAAAGGGAGGTTCTGAGAACAAATGGACTTCAGGAGGTAGAAAGGGAGAGCTGTGTCAACCAGAATGTGGGGAGATCTTGAGACTCACTGAAAGAAAGGAGTTGGCAGCAGGAGCTTTCCTAGACTTCAGGCTACTTCCTCAGATGCATTTAATGGAATGGAAAACAGAGACAGACACACACACACACATATGCCATTGGGACAAATGAAAGAAGTTGGCAGCATGAGCTTTCCTTCAGTCTATTTCCTCAGATGCATTTATTATTATTATTATTATTTAGAGAGATCTTGCAGCCCCTTTGATACTTACAGAAAGAAAGGAGTTGGCAGCTGGAGCTTTCCTCGACATCACTCTACTTCCTCAGATGATGATGATGATGATGATGATGATTATTATTATTATTATTATTATATATTATTATTCATAATAGTATTTTTATATTTTATATTTTATTATTTTTATATTATTATTATTTAGAGAGATCTTGCAGCACCTTTGAGACTCACTGAAAGAAAGGAGGTGGCAGCAGGAGCTTTCCTAGACTTCAGTCTACTTCCTCAGATGCATTAGAAGAGTGGAAACCAGGGACAGGGGTGTGTGTGTGTATGCATGCTGTTGGGACAAACGGAAAGAAAGAAGTTGGTAGCAGGTGCCTTTGTAGACTTTACAAATCCTTTAAAACTGGACTTGCCACTTCATTTCCGTACACAAAGAATTTGTAATTTGAATTGACATCCTCACATACCAATGGCATATATATGCTTGTGCCTGGTTCCCATTCCTCTAATGCATCTGAGGAAGTAGACTGAAGTCTATGAAAGCTCATGCTGCCAACTTCTTGTCAGGTACAAGATGGAGAAAGCTTGTTTTCTGCTGTTCCAGAGACTATTAGAAATTCCTAAACATTAGGAAGAACATGTTGGCTGTACAAAGTAGACTGTCTCAGTGGGTGATGGACTCTTCTTAAATTGTGAATTTAGATGCTGAATTTTAAATGTGGACTGTTTGAAAATGTGTATGGCTTATTTGTCCTTTTAAACTGTTCCATGTTTTAAATTTAATGTGTTTTAATCAATGCTGATTTGTTGTTGTTCTCCGCTTTGCTCCACGGGGAGAGGTGGGTAAGACAACAACAACAACAACAACAATAATAATAAGGAGGAGGAGGTCTTTGTGGTATAGTGGTTTGAGCATTGGCCTATGGTTCAAAACACACTGCAGAAATAATCCAGTTTGAGACTGCTTTAACTGCCCTTGCTCAATTCTGGGAATTTCTGGGAACTGTAGTTCTGTGAGACATTTAGCTTTCTCTGTCAGAGAGCTCTGGTGCCACAATAAATTACACTTCCAGGATTCCCTAGCACTGAGCCAGGGCAGTTAAAGCAATCTCAAACTAGATTATTTCTTCAGGAGACCAGGATGTGAATCCTGCTCAAGCCATGGAAACACACCAGGTGACCTTGGGCAAGTCACACTCTCTCAGCCTCAAAAGATGGCAATGGCAAATCCCCACTGAATAAACTTGCCAAGAAATCCCCATGATAGGTTAACCTTAGGCTCGCCATATGTTAGAATGACTTGAAGGCACACAACAACAACAACAACAACAGCATGAGCATCTCTCAGGGATGCTTTAGTTGTGTATCCCTGCATGGCAAGGGGTTTGATTGGATAGCCTTTGGAGACCCTACCAACTTTATGATTCTATGATGCATACATTGGTTTTTCTTGGACCTGTTTTATATGTGCATCAAGATGAAATGGTCAAAGTGAAAAGCAGCACTTCAGAGGAGTGCATGTTTCCTGATGCCATGGATGTAGCAGTGGTGACATTTTGTGTCCTATTGCTATGCAAATTAAAAGGTTTTCCCCAATCATCCTGCAATGAACAGTCTGTATCTAAGCACCCAATGTCTGGAAGGAGAAGATTGGAAGAGTTTCCATTACAAAGTTGGACACTCAAGGGAAGAAGAGAGGTGAAATCCAGCTTGCCTGGACCCTTACGCCAAAAGCCCTCATTTAAACTTCAGCATTTCCAGAGAAATGGTGAAAGATTATTATTGTATAGGCAAGCACTTAATGGCTAGGGATAAAGAAGATTTTATTAAGGTTGTATGCTTTTCAAATGTCTGCTCATATATTTTAAATGTATTGTTCCAGAGTTGCTATTTTTATGTAGTATTCTTTTTTATTTATTTTCATTAGGTTGTTATCCACTGTTGGTCTGTGTAGATAAAGTGAATTATCAGTGTGATGAATACAGATAACTTCAGGATTTGGTGGCTTGCCCTTTTTATGTTGTATCATATTCTTCTAATCCTCCACAGGGAAGGTGCGGGGGAACCTTAGTGGTATTTTAACTCCATGTTGTGAAGAGTTTCACCTTCTGATTTTGACAGCTCAGTCATAAGCACATATCACTTGGATCCTACTTTAATAGCCATGGCTCTATCCTGAAGAATCCTGGGATTTGTAGCTTGGTGAGGCAAGAGAGCCAGTGGGATGTAGTGGTTTGACTATGACCCTAGAGACCAGAGTTTGAATCCCTGCTCAGCCATGAAAACCTGCTGGGTTGCCATGGACATCACTCTCTCTCAGCCTCAGAAGAGAGCAATAGCAAGAACCCAATTTCTTGCCAAGGAAATCCGCATTAGAGTCACCATAAGTTGGAAACTACTTGAAAGCATTCAGCAGCAACAAGAGGCACTAGAACTCTGGCAGAGAATCCTAAATAACTCACCAAACTATAACTCCCAGGATTCCATAGGGCAAAGCAATGGCAGCTAAAGTGGGATCAAACTGCGACAACAACAACAACAACAACAACAGTATTTATTTATATTCCGTTTTCCCCCGAAGGAATCAAAGTGGATTCCAACAGTATAAATAAAACATCAAACAATTAAAAATTTCATTTTAAAACCCCCAAGACCCCAACCCTCCCCTCAATCATAAAAAAATGTGAACCCCACTTCTTGGAAGATGAACTGAAGCACTTGGACTGGGCTCTACAGGCTAATGGTCATTCCAGCTCAGACATCAGAAGGGCTGCCAGGCCCAGGAATACCCAGAGAAGTGAAGACAAGCAGCCACCCAAAGGGAAGGTATTTTTACCATACATCAAAGGAGTCACAGACAGAATAGGCAAAGTGGTGAGGAAGCACAAGCTCCAAATGGTTTACAAACCAATGAAGAAAATCCAGCAAATGCTTAGGTCAGCCAAGGACCAGAGAGACCCTCTCACAGCCACAGGAGTTTACCGCATACCATGCAGCTGTGGACAAGTCTACATAGGGACCACCAAACACAGTGTGCAAACCAGAATCAAGGAACACAAGAGACATTGCAGACTGGGCCAGCCAGAAAAATCATCAGCAGCAGAACATGCCACAAACCATCCTGGGCATAAAATACTGTTTGAAAACACTGAAATTCTGGACCATGCCAACCACTACCATGTCAGGATGCACAGGGAAGCCATTGAAATCCACAAACACCTGAACAATTTCAACAGGAAAGAGGAAACCCTTGAAGTAAACAAGGTTTAGCTCCCAGTCCTGAAAAATAGCAAGATGAAAACTCAACAAATCCAAATGAGAAATCTCCCAGGGTCAGGAGTTTCCCAGCAGATAATGAGCACTAATCAAGCAGACACTAATCCTCTTTTGCAGACCCTTCAACCCTGAGGCCTGCCATTAGCAACAGAACAAGACACAAGCAAATCATTCCTGCCTTTCCAGGTCACGCAATATATATACCCAACTCCTTTCCAGGCAAGCATTCTCTGAAGATGCCAGCCACAGATGCTGGTGAAACATCAGGAAGAAACTCTTCTAGAACATGGCCACATAGCCCAAAAAACCCACAAAAAACTATGGATGCCAGCCATGAAAGCCTTTGACTTCACAAAGGACAACAAAAATATTAAGAAGCATGGAGAACAAAACATATGTTGAAAGGTTGAAAGAGCTGACATTTCCAACTTGGTAAATAGAAAGACTGAGGGGTGACATAATTGTATTAATTAAATATCTCAAGGGCTGTTGCAGTGAGGAGGTGCAGGTTTGCTGTCGGCTTCCCCAGAGGGCAGGACCAGGTCTAACTGTTTGAAGTTACAGGAGGGTAGATTTTGATTGGACATTAGAAGGAACTTCTTGACAGTAAAAATGGTCTAGCAATGAAAACAATTGCCTAGACAGATGGTGGGGTCTCCTTCTCTGGACATCTTCAAAAGAGAGGCTGGATAACTACCTGCTGGGGATGCTGGGCGTGGAGCTCCTGCATTGAGCAGGGGGTTGGACTGCATGACCCATGATACCCCTTGCAATTCTTTGATTCTATGATGCTTTGACTGGTTCTTCTTTGCTATTCTTCTATAGGCAGGTGAAGATTTTTTTGGGAGGGGGTCAGGATTCACTTTTCATGGGTCATGGATCGTTAATGATATATTGTGTTTCTGTTTTTGTTGTTTTAATGTTTAGTGGGCATGCTTTTAATGTGCTTTTTATTCCATTCATAGTTTAACTGTATTTTAGCTTTTGTGGGGTGTGAGCTTTTAGCTGATTTTGTCTGAACTTGTGTCCTAGGAATGAGGGGGGAAAGTTGGGACATAAAATTAATTAATTAACCCATTTCTAAATTTCCAAGGGTTTTAACATTCATTATTTTACCAACTCCTGCTGTAGCCTTTGATTGGGCATTCTAGTATTTTACATTTCAAAAAAGCCATTTTTTCTGAGCTCTGTTCTCGCACCATGATATTCTGCAAGTCTCTTCTTTTCCTTGATTCATAGCTTTGGTTGCTGCTGGTGGAGAGGGTCGGGCACTATAGAATATTACAACATGAAGAGATGGGCAAATTTATTTGGATTCATTGTATTTATATCTTGCCTTTCTCTCAGCACTGCACCCAAAGTGACTTACATGAAGAAGAGAAAGTGCAACAAAACCCCATAACATTAAAGAGCTATAATAACAATGGCTGGCATTCTGCTTGGGGCTCATATCTTCTTAAATGGCCTTAAGTGTTTGTGCATCAGGAGACTAGGAAGTGCCAGAGCACAACAGGGACACTTAATGCACATCAGAAATGCCTGATGCACACCACAGCACTCTTGACTGGATGTGCACCTTCACAATTCACTTACAGGGTTTTTGCTGTGTGTCTGTAAAGTTACAAAACATAGGCTATGATGTGGGAACTCAACCAACAACAATTACAATATAAGTTAAGTCTATATTGGGGATATGTGACATGGAGGCATATGTAGGTTTTCACACACCACCCTTGTGTTGAATGTCAGTGTTGCACAACTACAGACATACCCCAGCACACAAATGTTGCCCAAATTGGCAACAAAACATGCCTCCATTGGCATCTTCATGCACAGTGGCACCACATGTCTAATTCAGCAATGAACAGCATGCAGGCATTCAGCATTGGACAAAAATGTCCAACTCCTTCCATAGCAGACTTTGTTGTTTATTGTTCTTGTGTGCCTTCAAGTCATTTTGACTTATGATGACCCTAAGATGACAAAATAAAGGGGTTTCTTGGCCAGATTTGTTCAGAGGAGGTTTGCCATTGCCCTCCTCTGTAGCTGAGAGAGTGTGAGTCACCCAGTGGATTTTATGGCCAAGCTGGAAATCGAACACTGATTTCCAGAGTCATAGTACAATTCTCAAACCACTGTGTCATGCTGGCTCTCAACAGAGGACCTTACACATGCTTAAAATAACCACAGACATTAAAACAAGTGCCAAGTTAAAAGAGTATCTGGAAATATAACACCTTTGAAAAGAAGTTATAGCATAAGTTTTTATAGACTTAGGTCTGAAATGGATTGGCCAAATAAAGTGGCTTCTGGCTGCTTTGGGGGTGTGGTGTTTGGATGACTCACACCCCCAAAGAGGCCAGAAGCCATGCTGAGAGCATGGATGTGGCAAAAGCCGGCATTTTCAGGAGTGGATTAAATTTTCTCCTGCCAGCAGCTTGTTTGTGACTGTGGCAGCATGATGGTTTGACAGAGTCTCAGGCCGATTGTGGCTGGAGTGGCCTCTGGCCGCTCCTTTTGGTTTGTCTGCTATATCCCTATGTCTATGTCCTCATCATCTGAGGAAGCTGACCAAGGCACAGTACAGACCACCAAAAAACGGCGGTCTGCCGGTGCCTGTTTTTTTCTTCGCAGGGAAGCCGCAGCCGCCAAACCACACCATTTCCCTGCAGAGGAAAAAGAACCCGCAAAAAGCGTGCTCTTTCCCGCCATGCCAGTTATGTCATGAGTGCGCCAATGGCACACTCATGATGTAACTGGCGAGGTGTGACATGCGGACGCTGTGCATCCATTATGTCATAACGGTGATGCCTGTGTACACGAGGTGCCGCCATTATTGCGCCACCAGTATGTGCTAGGGTTAGGGACCGTGGGGTTGCTGTGCAGTCCCATAACCCTAGCACGGTGGAAGCATGGCACTTTAGCGCAGTGTGTACCACACCAATGTCTACAAAAGCTTAATGTACAACTTCATTTGCTCAGTTAGGGGCTGTACAGAGTGGCATTTTGTGCAGGCCTGTACTCACGGTGAGAGCTGAGTGTCCGCAGGCTTGAATCCCTTACCACGCCACCTGGGTGCCATTTTGGCATGTGCCCATCCATATGGTGCACACCATGATAATGGACACCAGGCACAGCACCCAAACAGTGCAGCACGGAAGGGGTGTTATCATGGTGTGCCAACGCGCCTATGGTGCCCCTTCTGGTATGCAAAAAGAAGCTCCTTTTGGGGATTTCTTTTTGCTCCCTCCGAAAGCTGGGTTATGTGGTTGCTGCACCCTGAATCTGGGGCAAACAGGGGCAGCATCCCGCCACCTGTCTGTACAGTCCCTTAATCTCAAAGGTGCTACAAGACTGCTTTGCATACTGATGTTCTAGAGTAACAACTATGTGAATTCTAAAAACATACCAAGATGAAAGAGGAAGAAAGTATAGCTTCCCCCACTGAAAAATTCTTCTAAATCAGCCAGTTAGTAACCAAAAGCCCATATGAATAAGGAGGCTTTAGACTACCAGTGGAAGCAGAACAAAAAGGGGGCCTAGCCTAGCCTCCTGTGGGAGAGAGTTTCATTGGCTGGGAGCAGCCACCAAGAAGGCCCCTCATAATTTGTCATCACCAAACATGTTTGTGAGAGTGGGAGAAGGCCTTCCTTTGAAGATGATTCATAGCAGTCATTAGACCTTATGTAGGGGGATGGGACTGAGCTAAACTCATAACCACTATTTTTGGGTCAGCCTCATATTTAGGCTAATATCTAGTCCATTCCCTTTCCCCCTATTCAAGATGTGATGTATTCAGCCTCAGCCATTTAGAAGATAATAACCACAGCCTACCTTAAGAGTTGCTGCGGGGCTTGCTGAAATAATGTATGTGAAGCCCTTTGAAAATTTGACATTGAATCTATAAATGCTAAGCATTGTTAGCTTTACTATGGATCACATGCCACTTGGACAAGGAAGCCATTACATTTAATGGGTTTGGGAGAATCCTTCCGAGGGGAATCCCATTGGAAGTTTAGAAGGGGAGACAATCCATTTCTGGATTCTCCTTAGCCATTAAAGAAAATGAGGACTTCTTCGTTGTCGTTGTCTTCTTTTTTCAAAGCATCCCTTCCCAGGGGGATAAAAGACATTTCTTCTGCACGGCAGGATCAAATATGAGTGCTTCTGCTGGCAAAGCTGTATTTCTGATTACTCTCTATGGTCCAGTTTTCCTAGCAGTTAAAAGGTTACTAAAGAACCTTCAAAGGAGATTAGATCATGCTTAAACAACAACAGAAATTGCAGAATGAACTTGGATGCATAACTACTTGGGGCATATTTTGCATTTGCACACATGTGCATTTCAGGGATAGCAAAGTCAGAGTTGATTGCTTTGGAGATGGAAGAATGCTTCCAAGGAGGTTCAGAAGCTACTCAGTCAAGGGAGAGGAAAAAGTGAGCCTTTCAGCCTGTTCCCTGACCTGATTAAGCTGAAGTCCTTGCATTTAAGCTGATCTCATCCCTCTTTTATCACATCTCACAATATTATTCATCAGTTATAATGCCAAGGGCTGCTTCCAGGATGCATGTTCATTGTTTGACTTCTTGACTCTTCATAGAATAGGCTTCCCTCCCCTCTTTTGGGTGGGTGGGGGTTCACATGTCAACTGCCATTTCCCTGAGCATTGCTGGCTCAAGGGATCCTTTGCATGTGTGAATAGGTCTACCCAGAACAGGCACAGCGGGTAAAGGTTTCATATCCATGGGGTTTGCACAGGAGAACATCCCAGTAGACTCCCCCCTCCCCATGGTGAACAAGCTGGGATCTAATGAGAACAGCATATACTTGCTACTAAACTTCTGGATACTGGGACTGGCATGCAGGGGGTGTTTTATGCATGTGCAAATCCTCCTACAGAAGCAGTTGGATATTTTGGTTTGATGTCAAATGTTTGCATTCAGTTGCAAGAATGCAGAAATAAGAGTTGTGTATGTGGTGCCATTGCATGTTACATACAGTTGTGTATGCACATTTGACTATGCATTAGGTTGCACATCTGGCATTTTTATTCCATTCAACCAAAGGGCAAAGATTCACACTGACACAGTATCAGAGGCGTACCAAAAAGGAAGACTAATTTACTTGTATGTGCCTTTTTTCATATTATAAGTGTGCAGTACAAAAGAGTCTATCTAGCCATTACAGAAATGAAAAGAAACATGCTCTCTTTCTCTCTTTTGCAGACAGGTAGGCAGAGACTTCATTGACCATTTAAAAAATGGTATCCCATTTTGGGTATTTCACTGACCTCCCATTGAAACTGCCTTTTATTTCTATGCTCATTTTTCTATTTAACCATCTTAAGAAACTCAGCATTTTAATATTTAAGTGCTGTTGGTCCATTCTACAGAATCCTGGGATTTGTAGTTTTGAGAGGCACCAGCACTTTTCATCAGAGAAGGCTAAAGGCCTTGTAAAACTATAAAACTACACCCTAACTCTTTAAAAAAGTATTGTATACTTGCATTCATCCATGGTACTTTCTGCATACACGAATTTCCCATTGCAGATGAATTCGGCTTACATCCCAGCCTTGTCATTCAAAATAAATATGTACATTTTGACCTCTCTGGCATGAATTAATAATGCAAAAGCCCTACCTAAATGAAATGGGAAGAGGAATGAGAAAACAGGGATGCAATTCTTCACTATGTTTTCCCCCAAAGGAAATGGCAAGTGGTTTTAACAATGTTCAATATGCTGTGAGAACGTCCTTGAAAGCCACACAGTTTTTGAAACACACTTGCTGAGAAAGTGTGACATGCCCAAGGTCATGCAATGGTTTCCCTGGTCAAGCAGAGATTTGAACCCTGGTCTCCTGGAGTCCTAAAACTGGCTCCTAATATTGATATATACTGCTCTGAAACTTTCAGGTATCAGTGGTAATGAAATATTTGCTAATAAATCTAACAATAATGTCTGTTTTTCATAAGTGAGAATGAACTTCCAGCCACTTCTAATTTTGTTTTTCAGGGGCATTTTTGGAAACCTGTACAGTCTGGGAGTACATCCACACTGCAGAATAAAAACAGTTTGGCACCATGTTAAATGCCATGATGCTATCCTACAGAATCCTAGGATTTGTAGTTTGGGGAGGTATTCAGTCTGAATTGTCAAAGAGTTCTGACAAACTATAAATCCCAGCATTCTGTATGATAGAGTCATGGCAAAGTGGTGACAAACGGTTTTAATTCTACAGTGTGGATATACCCCTGAAGGGTCATAGGGACCCAGCATAGTTACTACCATGTAACTGTAGCACATTGGTGAGAAAATGGGGTCGCAGTTGGGAAATGTAGATAGAGACCTGCTCTGAATCAAAAGGACCAGTCATTGAACACTTCCACAAGACCCTATGAAACCTAGAGGGACAGGACAAGGTATTGTTTTAACTTCTTTAATAACTAAGCAAAGGAATCTGATCCTTCCTAAAGTTTCCTCCAAGGGAGTTGTATTTTGTCCCACTTGGGGGGGGGGGGGGGGGAGAGAGAGAGAGAGAGAGCTAAAGAGAAAATTAAAGCACGTGCTTCTGTTTCTGTGTTCAGGAAGAAACAAACCCTTCTCACTTTCTTCCAAGATGATGCATCCTGGCTCCTTGTGAGGTATGCTATTTATAAGGGTCTAAATATAGATCTAGAGTTGATTAGCAAACCTTCTGAGGTTTTTTTTAAAAAAACCTCCCAGGGTTCTCCTGGGGTGAACAAGCTGGCTTGCTTTCAGAACTTTAATTCTTGGCTTCTCAGGCCAGGAGCTAGCCTTCAGATGTATATCTCCCCCCCCCCTCTTCTACACACAGCATGGCGTAGTGGTTTGAGTATTGTGCTACAACTCTGGAGATCAGCATTATGGAAACCCACTGGGTGACCCTAGGCAAGTCACACTCTCTCAGCCTCAGGGGAAGGCAATGGCAAACCTCCGCTGAACAAATCTTGACCAAGAAAACACCATCATAGCTTCTCCTTATGGTAGCCATAAGTTGGAATCAGCTTGAAGGCACAGAACAACAACAACAACAACAACACATTAGATAGAGACTGCTGGTAAATTACTGACTGCATAGAAAATCTTGGGAACCAATGGGAATAAAGAAAGCTCGGAAAGAGGCCAGAAAAGGCGACACAGTTTCTATCTGCTTTAGGACCATTTGTATCCCTCTCTCTCCATCTCTCGCTCATAGTCTTCTCTCCATTTAGACCTTGGCTTAAGATGAAAACAATGTGTTTTTTTCTCTCTCTCTGTGCTGCATCCCAGCAAATTAATAGCCTGCTTTCAAAGCGATATGTACGGCATCATAAAAGGACGACACAACACACACATACCCTGACAATCTTTGTCTCCATTTTTCAGTGAACCCCCCCTTCCCATCACAGCCAAAGCAACTCTTAAACTTTAATCCCAACAACTACCTCCTTCTCTCTCTTCCTTCTTCTTTTGTCTGCCATTAATTAAAGTGGACATATGGAAGAAGCTGATAATAAGAACAGATGAGCCAAAGAGAGAGAGAGAGAGAGATGGAGGGAGAGGTTGTAATTATTGGAGGGGTTGAACTTCACTCAGAGTAGATCTCCTGGAAACCACAAGCAAAAGGGTGTGCGTGTGTGTATGTGTGAGTGTGTTCACACAAAGCAATAAGGTACAACTGGGAGAGTTGTGTTGTCAATTGGCTGAGTCATAAAGAAGCCCTTTCCCTCTTTCCTTTTCAAACCTAGGAAATGGCTGTCAAGACAAACTCAAAAGGAGGCCTCAGCTGGCCCAGCCTTGAGATAAAATAAATACATTGGGAGAAGTGTAAAAACCAACAATCCCTCTCCAGTTCGACAATGGAGGTTCTCCTAGGCAAACAAACAGATGGCTTGCAAAACACTCAAAGGCCTTCCTTGCACATTTTAGTACAATACGGTGCTCTTCTGTTCATTACTTGAAAATAACAGATTTTCAACAACAAAAACTTTGGTTGAATTCAACCCACTTGCCGACCCCAACCAGAAGATACTGAAACTTGCCCATGTGGAACAGTCATTAAGAAGACTCAGAATAACCCTCAGATCCATCTCCTAAACATTTTTCTTCCCTAATGGATAATTTTGGAGAGAGACAGAGAGAGGGGAAGCTAGAAGACTGTGACAAAATGAACAAGCCATCAAAGCAACATACTTTAGCATACATTTAGAAGTACAACCCAAAAAACCAGATACAATCCATAACAGAAACCTTAGGGCATGTTTAGAAGGAACATGAACCAAAACAATCCCCTCTTGATGATCCCTGAACATTATGGATATATTAGAGAATCTAAATAAGATAGAAATTAGGACACATGGAGGATCTAAAATCAGCCTAGCTTTTGTCAGGTTTGTTGTCCCCAAATTCCATGCTGCCAACAAGTAACTTATTTCAGAAAAGAAATGTCTAAGACTTTCCCAACCCTCTTCTACTTTTCAGCTCTAAATACAAAACTGGGAAGGGATCACCCAACTCTATGAGACTGGAGGAAGGAAAAGGCAAAAGAAGACTTGTTGGGGAAAAAAGAAAATCTCTCTCTTTGGAACCGATTTCCCTTTGGGAAGGGTTGGCTTCTTCCAGATTCTCACCCACTGGGAGAGAAATAACACTTCTCCTTGGGGCATTGCTGGTAAACTGACAAGGAAAGAAGTGAGAGGAAAAAGGCGAAGCGCGATGCCTTCAAACTTCCTCCGGCAAGCTGGACCTTTCAGCACCAGGGACAGCTCCATGCAAAGTGAAT
This sequence comes from Sceloporus undulatus, assembly GCF_019175285.1. Classification (NCBI taxonomy): domain Eukaryota; kingdom Metazoa; phylum Chordata; class Lepidosauria; order Squamata; family Phrynosomatidae; genus Sceloporus; species Sceloporus undulatus. The sequence continues at coordinate 9,045,453 of NC_056525.1, read as the reverse complement.
GGAAAGGAAGCAACTCTTTAGAGGGACACTAAGCCTTCCATCCCTTTCCCTCAAAAGCCATTGGCTTCTCTTGAAGATGGGGGAAATCCAAGCAGGGGGATCAATCAACTCCACAAATATATTTTAAATATAGGTGATGGTGATGATGATGATGAGAATGATGCTGGCAAACTTTCCCACTTGGATGGAGACCTCCCAAAGGGCTTTCCACCTCCTTTCTTGGTCCCCAAGACCAAGTCCTACCTTTCCTCCTCCTTTCCTCCCTCTCTTCTGGTCATTTTTCCCCTCTCTTCTTCTCTTGCACCCGGGAGACCCAAACTCCTCCGTCCCGATCCAGGAAAGAGAAAGCCAGAGCGAGAAATGCAAAGAGGCGAGAAATAAACAAAAGGTCTCTCCTCCTCCCAGCTAGTTCTCTGGAGCGACGCAACCTCTTCCGGACAGGCAGATCTATCCGGATATAGTCATATATTACACACACACACACACACACACACACACACACTTAATCTCTCTCTAGCTCTTTCTCTCTTTCCACACTTCTCTCTCTCAACCTTCTGCTTCACCTCTCAAGATCTGGTTTATCTTTTTTTTCTTTAGTATACATTTATATATATATATATATATATATATATATATGTATTAAAAATCATTAAAAAACAACAAATCCACCAGATATCTTTTGCTTTTTTAAAAGATAATAATAATAATAATAATAATACAAATAATTTTAACAAATTTGCACCAGCTGCCCTTTGTCTGTGGAAACCATCCCAACCAACCCAACATCACATTGACTTACCTTTTATTTATTTTTTCTTTTCCTTCCTTGGCATCCCCCCTCCTTTTTTTTTTTTTAAAAAAAGCCCAAGGCGCCCATTTTCTTTCCCCTTTTTTTAAAAAACAACACGGGGAAAAAAAACAATAAATTTTGGGGGGGGGGGGGAGGAAGAAGAAGAGGAGGAGGAGGAGGAAGAGGAGGAGGATGTTGGAAGGGGAAGATAGAGAGTTGGAAGGGGGAAAGAGGTTGGAAAGGAGGAGTTGGGGGATTGTGGGGGGAGAGAGAGGGGGGGAGGACTTGCTAAAGCAAGCCAGTGAGCTCTTTCAGTCCCCCCCAACTCCCCCCACTGCTTTACACTGGGGACATGCGTGGAAAGAAGGCTTGGTAGCTTTCCATTAAAGCCTTAATCAGTCCTTTTAGCGAGTGAACTCAGCAAGGCTGGCAAAAGCAGCCTCTCACTTTAATGATCGCTCTCATTAATGGGGATGGCTTTATTTATTTATTTTTTTGAGGGGGGAAGAGGAAGAGGAGAAGGAAGAGGAGGAAGATGGAGGGGGGCTCTCTGTGTCTTTTTTTCTCCTCTTTGTAAATACACTACCCATCAACCCTTTGGGCTTGCAATAGATCTGTTTACTCTCCGAGGTGAAATAAATCTACAGGAGGGGAGGCAATGGGGTGGAAGGGGGGGGGGAAGAGGAGGAGAAAGAGGAGGCGCTGACTTTTTTATTTTTGCAAAGGGAAGGATACTAAGATTAGCCCCCCCTCCAAATTCCCTTTCGATTTCCCCCACCCCTGCTACAAACATCCAACCTGATCTATAATTAATTAATGTGCAGCATGGCTAATGGGGGCCTTTCTGCAAACACGATCATGATGATGATGATGATGATGATGATGATGATGATGATGATGATACCAATGCAAAGGAGACAAAAGAGATGAGGAAAGGTTACAACTGTCAGATTAATCCCCCCCCCCCCCAGCACCCCTTCTCCGCATTGCCTGCTGATGGTACAGTCCCATAATTTCTAATAGCAACAAGCAAGGAGTGACAGATGCCTTGGCTTAGGCGAAGGGCAGAGAAAGTGAGGAGTTTGTATAAATAATCCAATGGGTGACGCCTTGGGAAAATTGGGAAGATGGGACACTAGCTCTGCCTGATCTAAATATTGCATCATTACTACATTATTATTATTATTATTATTATTATTATTATTATTATTATTATTAT
>NC_056525.1:9022184-9043434 GCF_019175285.1 Sceloporus undulatus | reverse complement strand
TTATTATTATTATTATTATTATTATTATTATTATTATTATTATTATTGATTCTCATTCCCCTGGAGTGAGCTACAGAGAATCATGTCACACACACAAGATGGCCAACATGTTTCCATTCTGATGATGGCCACCTTGCAGGCATTGCCAAGTGACTTCAGAAACTTCCAGCTCCAGCAAGTTTTCCTCTTTCCTTCTGGAGTCCTTTCCTACTAAGTTGTCAGCAGATCAAACTTTCTTTCCTGCACACTCCACAGCTCTTTCCCTCTACTGGAGAAGGAGGGAGCTCTCCTTATGCTGAAGTGACTTCTTTCTTTCTTTCTTTCTTTCTTTCTTTCTTTCTTTCTTTCCCACAGCTCATGTGTGGGAGAGAAGCCTATCTGCTCAGCAGGGCCCAATCCACCAAAATATATAGCTGCTTGTGGAGACAGAGGCTGAATCGGCACTGCAGAAATAATGCAGTTCTGACACCACTTTTAACTGCCATGGCACCATGCTGGGACCTGTAGTTTGTTGCAGCATCAGAGCTCTTTGACAGGGAAGGCTAAATATCTCATGAAACTACAAAACATCCCCAGAATTCTGTGGCAGTTAAAGTAGTGTCAAACTGCAGTATTTCTGCAGTGCACATTCAGCCAGAGAGCAACTTTGTCATCACAAAGTTAGGGCAATGCTGCCTGGTTAGCCAATTGTGATGTGGTATTGGATGTCCAGCCAAATATGCACCTACATCTACATAGGCAATATGTATTCATGCACACCCCATGTGAAATGTGGATATGGCATCCTGTGTGTCCATGTACAATGTGCACCATGGACAAAGGCACCACATAGGCTGCTGTCAGATTGCAAAACTAATTCAGTTTGATACAGCTTTAACTGTCATGATACCATCCTATGGGATCCTGGGGTTTGTACTTTGTTGTGGCACCTAAGCTCTCTGACAGAGAAGGCCAAGTATCTCACAAAACCACAAACTCCCAGAACTCCATAGCATTGAGGCATGACAGTTGAAGCAGTGCCAAACTGCATTATTCCTGCAGTGTAGATGTACCCATAGAAAACTCTGTTTCTACAGCTTTACATTTAATGTGAATATTCTGCATCTGAGAAAGATGGCTATCAATTTCCATAGGTGAAATTACAGAACTGTTAAGACACTAAGAGTGTGGTGTAGTGGTTTAAGTGTTGGACTATGGCTCTGGAGAGCAGGGTTGGAATCCCTGTTCCATCATGGAAACCCACTGGGTGACCTTGGGCAGCTCACATTCTCTCAGCTTCAGAGGAAGACAACGGCAAACCTCCTCTGAACAAATCTTGCCTAGAAAACCACATGATAGGTTAGCTTTAGGGTCACCAAAATTCAGAAATGACTTGAAGGCACGCAGCAACCAACACCACATCAAGACACCAACAACATTCCAGCTTATGTTTCCACATTGATAGAATGAGAAGCTTCACAAGAGCAGATTTCTCCGTAACATTGGGCCCCATGTTAATTGGGCAGGCTTGGGGGTCTGCCATTCAGCATTCCCACTGCAAGAAGTCAATTTTCTTAGCCATGGCCAGATGATAGTGGTAGACTTCCTTGGAGCCTGCTCTTGGATTATAATTCCCACCATCCCCAGTGAGCATGCTGCTTGGGGATGATGGCAGTGGTGACCAACACATCTGTACAGGACCACATTGGGAAGGCTTCACAAGTTCATTTTCAAGTAATGTGATACAGGTGTGTGTGTGTAAATTATGCGCACACACACACATTATAATGAATCTCATGTAATGCTTGGAGAATTCAGGTAGAGGGGCCCACTAACCTTGATCTTACCATTGTGTGGAAGAAAAGGCAATTCCATCTTTTCATCAGAATGATGCCTTGGAGTAAAAGGTCTGGTGTGACTCATTAAAAATAAACCATTGTATGAATGCCGGAATGAGCTTATTGTGAAGAGTTTCTAAACCATTTCAGAATGCCTGTGTTTTGTGATTTATGTAATGCTCAGCCCAAAGAATGGATACATCACTGGGCTTGAACTGAGTTTAAATCCATTTCCTGATATAAGCTTAATAGTCTAGCCTTGGGCAAGTCCATTTCTGTCAGTCTAGGATCACTAAGTAAAGAATTGCAAAGAACTACCTTGAAGGGTTGCTGTGAAGAAAAGACAAGTTAAGTCAAGATGACCGATCATGATGCTGTGGCTGCAATGGGCAGATGGGCTGCTGTCGTTGTGTGCCTTCATGTCTTTTCCAAATAATGATAACCCTAAGGTGAATCTATCATGGGATTTTCTTGTCACAGTTTGTTCAGATGAGGTTTGCCATTGCCTTCCTCTGAGGCTGAGAGTATGTGATTTGCCCAAGGTAATCCAGGGGGCTTCCATAACCAAGTGGGGATCAAAGGCATGGTATTCAGAGTCATATCCCAATAGTCATACCACTACACCATGCTGATATAGTGTAATGAATGACTAAGACTTCGAGTTTCAACCACAGATTCAAGTTGGCTTACCAAAGGTATTAACTTCACTATAGAATCATACAATCTCAGAGTTGGTAAGTATCACAAGGGTCATCTAATCCCACCCCTTTCATGCAGGAATATACAACTAAAGTACTCCTGAAAGATGCCCATCCAACCTCTCTTTAAAGACCTCCAAAGATGGACAGACCACCACTCTCCAAGATGTCTATTCAATTTTGAAAATGTCTCTTGCAAGCATGCTGTGTTTCCTAAAGTTTAGGTGGAATTTCTTTGAATCCACTGGTTCATGTTCCAGTCTCTGGAACAGCATAAAGCAAGCCCACTCAGTCTTGAACATGACATTTCTTCAGAAATGTAAAGACAGCAATCATGTCATATCTTGGTCATCTCTTCTTCAAGATAAATACCCCTATCTCCCCAGGTTGTTCCTCATAAGGCTTGGTTTCCAGACCCTTTATCAGCCTTCTCCAGACACCTTCCAGTTTGTCAATATCCTTCTTGAGCTGGACACACTATTTTAGGTCAGGGCTACTACTATTTCCTTCAGCCTGGACATTATACAGTGCACCCTTGGCTTACGCAGGGGATCCGTTCTGGACACCCCCCCCCCCGTGTAAGCCCAAAAACCCGTATGCAGCAGTGTGGTGGCAGCATGGCGGCAGTGTGGTGGTGCAGTGGTGTGGAAGTGGTGTGGCGGTGGTGTGGCGGCATACGTGCACCATGGGCACACACCCCATTCATTCCAATGGGATGCGTCACTCCATTTGCCCCGCATGCCCCACGCGCTCCCGCACAGCTCTACACAGGTTTGAGCATATGCTCAAATCCGCATATAGCTCACCCGCGTATGACACGGGCACACTGTACTCCTATTGATGTAGTCCAGAATTGTAATCGGCTGATTTTGGCTGTTGCATCATACTGGTGACACAGTGTTAATCAATACAGAATCGTAGAATCATAGAGTTGGGAGAGACCTCAAGGGGCATCAGGTCCAACTCCCTGCCATGCAGGAACTCTCAACTAAAGCATCCCTGACAGATGGCTATCCAGCCTCTGTGTAAAGACCTCCAAAGAAGGAGATTCCACCACACTCCAAGGAAGTGTGTTCGAGTGTCAAACGCCACTTATTGTCAGGAAGTTCTTCCTAATGTTGAGGTGCAGTCTCTTCTCTTGCAGCTTGCATCCATTATTCTGGGTCCTTTTCTCTAGAGCAGCAAAAAACAGGCTTGATCCATCCTCAGTGTGACACCCTTTCAAAAATATTTAAATAGGGTTATCATATCACCTCTTAACCTTCTCTTCTCCAGGCTAAACATACCTAGCTCCCTAAGTTTCTCCTCAAAAGGCATGGTTTCCAGGCCTTTCACCATTTTGGTCTCCCACCTCTGGATAAGATGCAGCTTGTCCACATCGTTTTTGAATTGTGATGTCCAGAACTGGGCACAGTATTCCAGGTATGGCCTAACCAGAGCAGAATAAAGTGGTAATATTAGTTCCATCAATCTAGACACTATACTTCTATTGATGAAACCTAGAATCACATTGTCTTTTTAGATGCTGCATCACACTGTTTACTCATTCAACTTGTGGTCTATAGGCAGTAGCATCACTAGGGGGTGTGGACCACATTGGGTGACACCACAGAAGGGGGGGTGACATATGGTGAGTGCCCCCACTTCCCTACCCAGGCCTGGTGCCCCTCTATTTCCTGTCCTGCGTGGCTTTACTCTAAAGTAAAGCCACGCTGAGCAGGGAGTTGGAAGTGAGTCCTTTTGGTTCTGCCCTGAAACCCTACCCCCACACTTGAAACCCTGCCCCCAAAGCCCTGCCTCCCACACCGGATGACACCTTGGTAATGGACACTGTTGCTACTAGGACTCCTAGATCCCTTTCACAAGTTGTCTTGTCAAGCCATGCACCCCCCACTTCTATATCTGCATTTCAATTTTCCCCATTAAGTGTAATACCTTACATTTCTCCCTGTTGAAATTCGTTTTGTTAATTTTGGCCCAGCTTTCTAATCTATTAAGGTTACTTTGAATGCTGATCTGGGGTATTAGCTACTCCCCCTAATTTGGAATCATCTGCAAATTTGTTAAGCATGCCCTCTATTCTTTCATCCAAGTCATTGATAAAGATGTTGAATAGCACTGGGCCCAGGACAGAATCCTGTGGTGCCCCACTGGTCACTTCTCTCCAGAAGCCATTGCTGAGTACCCTTTAGGTTTGGCCATTCAACCAATTACAAATCCACCTGACAGTTAGGTTATCTAGCCCATATTTTACTAGTTTATTTGCTGGAATATCTTAGGGGACTTTGTTGAAGACCTTACTGAAATCAAAATATGCTGCATCCACAGCATTCCCTTCATCTACCAAACTGGTAATTTTTTTAAAAAAAGGAGATAAGATTAGTCTGGCAGGCTTGTTTTTGGGAAACCCATGTAGACTTTTTGCAATTATGACATTCCTTTCTAAATGCTTACAGACTCTCTGTGCAACATGGATTAGATTATTAGGGTGAGACTGTGGAGATTGGGCTATACATTCCTACTCAGGTACAATGCTCCCTAGGTAAATGTAAGACAGTGACTATGTCTCTTAGACTAATGTGCTTCACAGGGTTGTTGTTATAGCAAAATGGTGTGTGTGTGTGTGTGTGTGTTAACCCTGTGCTCTAAAGGTACAATAAAATGCTATGGATACACGACAGAAAAGGTTGAGATCATCGACCTTGTTCTAGGGCTTGACTACAGAATGCTGAGATAATGTACATAAAGTGCTTTCAAAACTTGGATATTACAATGTTATTGGTTGACACCAAACTTCTTTTCATTGAAAGAGCTGCATGAATGCATGTGAGAGCATTCAGTGCAGTTACAGTTCAACATTGCTTTCCTCTAAGACTGAGATGAGAGTGCGTGACACACCAAGCATCACCAAAGGGGGTTTCCATAACTAAATGGGGATTCAAACCCTTGTCTTCCAGTCCTAGTCCATAACAACACACTGTCAACCTATTGTGACCTCATGAACTTCATCAGATTTTCTTAGGTGAAGAATATGTAGAAGCAGTTTGGCCAGTTCCTTCCTCTGAAATGTAGCCTAAAGCAGCTGGAATTCATTGGCATTCTCCCATTCAAATATTGACCAGATGTGACCCTGCTTAGTTTTCAAGATCAAGCAAGATCTGGTGCCTTTAGGGTATTTAGGCCCCTTTGGGGTACTATGCTAGTGTAAAAATCATGGCACAAGCTGTTGTGTTTTCTCAGACGTTACGTAAGTGTGATCCCTAGTGCATCCATTCATTCCAGAACAGACACACAGCCACCCCTTACTTTTGAATTTTGGGTGGGAGCCAATGAGATATTTATCCTTCTCTGTTAGAAAGCCCTGGTGCCACAACAAACTACAAATCTCAGAATTCTTTAGGATGGAGCCATGACACTAAAAGTGGTGTCAAACTGCATTATTTCTGCAGTACAGATTAAGCCTTTGGTTAATAACTTTAAAGTAGCAACTGGCCACAATACCCCTCTACTGTAGTTCGCCCCCTGCCATGCAGAAATATACAACTAAATCCCCATTTGTCCATTCAACCTCTGTTTAAAGATCTCCAAAAAAAGGAGACCCTCCCCCACCAAGGCAGTCCATTCAACTGTCAAACAGTTCTTACAGTAAGATAAGTTCTTCCTAATGATTAATGTCTGGTATATAAATATAAGAAAGTATATGTTCTGTAATTAATGCAAGGATGTGTATTTGTGTGTATGGCAAGTCTGATGGAAGATTTGGTGTCTTGGTTCAGTTGCTTGACCTTGTGGGTTGTGTAGCACAATTAATGCATACCTCCATATACAGGTTGAATATCCCTTATCTGAAATGTTTGGGACCAGAAGTGTTTTGGATGTCAGGCTTTTTGGGGATTTTGGAATATTTTCCTCTACATAATGACATATCTTGCAGATGGGACCCAAGTCAAAACACAAAAATCATTTTTTTGCTTCATGTACACTTTCATACACATAGCTTGAAGGTAGTTTTAAAAATAATTTTGTGCATGGAACAAAGTTTGTATACAGTGAACCACCAGAAAGCAAAAGTGTCACTATCTCAGCCACCCATTTGGACACTTTTAGATTTCTGGAAAAGGGATATTCAACCTTGATATAAGAGCTTAGTATGTTTCCAGTAAGTAGATTCCAAATATCCCACAACTAGAATATCCTTTATTGCTCATAAACTTTTGCATCTATGGATCATTGCTTCTTCTTTTTTGCTCAGAAGTTCAGCCCGTTATTAGCCATTCACCAGATTCACTGAGTCTAGTTAGTATCACTGTTCCTTCTCTTCTCCCACAGACCCTTCCATGACTAGCAGCCAGGAGCATAGAGGCAGGTGAGAGCATTTTGTGAGCAAATGACATTTGCAGACTTGTTTGCCAGGTTTCATCACTTGTTTCCGTACTCTGACGGAGATGGGAAACAACTGATTTTCGTCCAGTTCAAATCAACTACTCTGTTGCATTGTTTGATGCTCTCCATTGGCCCTGAATGCAAGGATTCAAATCTTTTAGAAAACCCAGCAAAGTCTTGCAATGGCTCATTTCAGTTGTGGCAGCCCCCCTCCCTTTCTTGCAAGCTCAGCCATTAACATAAAAGGATGTGTTCAGCTGAGAGTACTCCTAAAAAAATTCTATCTCCTTTGACCATGCTGTGAAGACAGGGATATTTTACATCCTAAACCTCTGGCATTCAGAAATTCTATTAAAGCCTTATCATCAGGCAGCAGGCTTGGTGCTTTATCTGCATTTCATTGTTCTGCATTCAAGATAGAATCAAAGGGAGGGAAAAGACAGGATCAACTTTATCCCATGAACAATGCCGGATGGTCCCATTGACTGCTATTTAATTCAGATCTGTAATGCGCCAACTTGGAAAACAAAAGCAAAATATTGTGGAAAATAAGAGGGCTAAAAGTGGGCCTGTGTGTGTGCAGACATACACGCTTAGGCTAATTTATAATGTTTGATTATAAACACACAGGAGCAAAAGACAGACACCCTTGCAAAGATACTCACAATATTTGCTTCCCAAGCAGAATTCCAGGCCAGACCTTTATGCTGTTTTTGTTGTTGCTATTATTATTAATCACCATTTTCACTGAACAGTTACATACTGTGAAGCAAAAGTTGGTTGAACATGTACATTATATAAAATTTGGGATTATCCTGATGACACAATTCATGCCAAGATTTATTACCTTATGGAACATTGATACAAAACCTTAACTTTTGCAATGTTGCCTCACAATTTCTTCACCTTAAATCATTTTAGGATGTGGCTGTTTTGAGGATCATACTCAAATCCAGAAGCCAGATGTTCCTATTTTTTCCAGCATTGCTATGATCCTGTTGAAATCAAGCACACGCTTGAAAGTGCAGTTCTATAAACACCTGCTCAATATAGGACACCTTTGACACCTCTGTTTTATGGCATTGGTATGTGTGTTTACATTTTAAAGTCAGCTCATATACCTACGGTAACCCAATCTTCATTGGGAAAGGAATACTCAGAGGTGCTTGCCATGCTATTCTCTGGATACAGCCCCCATCAGGGATGGTAAATCTCAGTTTCCCCAATGCTCAACAGATGTTGAGAACAATCAATCAGTTTTTTATCCTGTAGTTTTGAGACATGAGAATTCCTCTCCTCTGCAATGACAGAAAACTGCTTTCTTAGAAAACTGCACAGTGTTCCACAAACTACACAGATCCTCCTGAGAACTGTGCAACCTGCCCTGAAAACTGTGTAACTTTCAATATGGAAAAGGCTATATTCACGTTGCTACATATATGTTTTGTACAAGATTACCTTTTTAATGGTATATACAGCAAAATATTGCACAACAAAAATGCTGCCAAAAATCAGCAATGCCAAACAACAAATAGAAATGTCATTTTGTTGTGCAACTTTGCCGATTTTGTACAATATTTGTGTTTTGCAACATTTTCATTGTGCAACACTGTTGCTTTTAATGTAAAAAAAGGCAATGTTACACAACTATACCACAAGTAGCTGCAGCTTCAGAGTTTCTCTTCTTGCTGCATAACCTTTGGGCTGTGCAGCTTTCAAACCAGCAAAGCCTGCAGCCATGACATGGAATGCTTCACCACATTGTTTGTATAGGGATATGGTGTCAATTTAATTTTGCATTTTTTGCACCTTTCCCAAGCATATAGTGAAAAACAATGCAAGCAGGTGAAGGGTTTTTCTAACTCCAGGAAGCTGCACAGTTCTCTGTGCATAGTCACAGTGACTGTAGGTTTTGAGTACAAAGCTGCACAATATCCCAAACTTGTGCAGTTCTTAGAAAGTATAATTTATGTTGTGCCAGGAACAAAAAAAGTTCCTGCAATTTGCAATTTTTCTTTCCATTAAGTTTCTTTTGGTATCAGGGACTTCATATTTGACCATTTTTGTCAGGAAACTGACAAATTTCCATTCCATCCCTAACCTATAGCATCTGCTATTACCAGGCAGCCAGGCTTGACCCTTCTTAGCTTCCAGGGCCAAACAGGATCCAGCATTTGTTGGATATTTACCCTCTTTTTTATGAGACCTACTACCTGATAAAAGTATATAGGATTGCAGCCTAAATTTCTTCCATTGAAATTAGCTGAAGTCCAAGAATACTCTCATGGGTCATATCCTATGCTATAATCGAAACAGTGATATGACAATAGTGGTTATTAGTTCTTCTGGTAGCACAAATAATAGCATAAGTCCATGTTGCACACATGAATAACTGATCCCCCTGTTCTTTTTACAGATGGAAAATTTTTCACAGGGCTTGCAAGTAGTGTATTACACCTAGCTGAGTTACTTGCAGCATGTTGCTTTTGGGGTTAACAAGGGTGTAGCGATTTTCTTTTCCCCATGCTTTAACCTTAAAGCTGATGCATTATTTGAAGTGGGGGTGGGAGGTGGGGACAAAACAGTAAAGTACCATTTTAAAGTAACAGTACTGTAAAATGGTCATTTTTGAAGGGTCATTTTGGTTGGAGGCTGGCCATTCTTCTATTTTTGTTAAGACTTAAAAAATAACATGTTAGTGACCTGCCACTTGTAAAATAATGAGTACTGCCAGCGCTAATGCATTATATATTTTGAAAAAGTAAAAACGAATGGCAGCATGTCAGGGTCTTTTGAATGAGGTTCCAAGCTGTGCCATTTTGTTAGTGAAACAACTCCAGTGGATCTTGGCAAATAGTTCCAGCCAAATTACAAATGGACCAATTACTGGCCAGTTTCAATTTTCACGTCAAAAGTCACCTTTTCAGTGAAAATGTCCATCAGGTCTTTGGGCTCTATTATATATATATTTGGGCGTGAAAGCTGGGCAGTGAAGATAGCTGATGGGAAGAAAATCAACTCATTTTAAATGTGCTGTTGGAGAAGAGTTCTATAGAAACCATGTACTGCCAGAAAAACACATGAATAGGTCTTGCAGCAAATTAAGCCTGAACTCTCACTAGAAGTGAAGATGACTAAACTGAGGCTGTTGAACTTTGGATATATCAGGAAACAACAAGATTAATTGGAACGGACAGTAATGTTTGGTAAAGTGGAAGGCAGTAATAAAAGAGAAAAACTGTTCTACGGGTGTATTGAATCAGTCAAGGAAGCCACAGTCCTAAATTTGCAAGACCTGAGCAAAGTAGCTGATGAACAGGGATCTTGCAGGTCTCTCATTCATGGGGTCACCATAAGTCAAAGTTAACTCGACAGCAAATGACAACAACAAATGTCACAATTAATCCTCCTGGCTGTTGCTTTTTTAGTACTGCTTTTTTAAATCACCAGACTAGATTAGCTATGTGGCTTGTACTGTCCATTCAAGTATCACGTAATGAATGGGAAGATGTCACAAAACTGAGAAGGCGCTTGGATCTTGATGTGTATAATACATCACTGGATCAAAAGAGGAGCCAACTTAAACAAGCACAAGACTTTGGCTAATCCCACCCTTCTTCAGGTATTTTCATCACTGCCAAAAATGTTTGTGGGGAAAAAATCAAGTAGTTTTCAGCTCATGTAACCAACACGATAGGCAAGGCCCCACTTTAGGGTTATGTAGCATCAGTCTAGCCATGCAGAGTTGGGCTTTAACTATGCTCCACAACCATAGTGTTGAACAGCAACATGGTGCAACTGAACCAAGAAACTGAATGTTAAACTGAATGCACCATATGAATGACATGCACATCCATGTGCAGGTATATCCATGCACAATGATGCTTCATGCTCAACTCTACTTCTTCAGCCTTGAACTGAATGAGAAGTTTGATGTCAAACAAAAATACCCAACTGATTCTGTAAGGAAACCTCTGTATCAGAGGACACCAATAGGATTTTGGTTATTATCATATGATCTCTTCTAAAGTGCTCTTTTAGGCTTGAATTCCTTTCCCTCCTCCTCCTCCTTTATAAGAAAGGAAACTCCCTGAATTCCCCAGTAAGGCTTGCTATGGGATTCTGAGAGTTGCAATCCATAAAAGGAATTTTTCCAAACTGTGACTTTTTTGTAACCCTCACTTGGAGCCAGTGGTAACATCTTTCCAGCGGCAAATACTGGTATTAGCTGCATGTGGGCCTTTGTCAATTTGAATTTTCATATTAACTCATATAAAGCCTTCATGAACACAGAAAAAAAAATCATGCCAGGGAAAATATATCTGCCTTCCACTCATTTCTCCTGTGTTGCCAGCATCTGTGGCTGGCATCCTCCCTGAAGATGCCAGCCATAGATGCTGGTGAAACATCAGGAATAAACGCTTCTAGAACATGGCCACATAGACCAAAAAACCCTCAAAAATCTATGGATGTCAGCAATGAAAGCCTTCAAATTCACATAACCAACTGGTTTTGCAAGTAAAACAAACACACACATTGTCTCCATCCATAAAGCAACAATGTCTCCAAGACTGGGGTTGCATTTACACTGTAGAAATAATGCAGTTTAACTGCTATGACTCCATCCTACAGAATCCTGAGGCTTGTAGTTTTATGAGGCACCAGCACTCTTTGAGAAGGCTAAGGAACTTGAAAATCTACAAATCCTAGGATTTTATAGGATGGAGCTAAAGTACTGACAAACTACATTATTTTGACAGTGCACAGTAAATACACCCAGGGGCAGGTAGTGCCACTGTTTCTATAACATCGGTTTTACCCTGGGGCAATGCCCAAGTAAATCATGGCTCAGGAAACAGTTGGAGTGAACCTTTTCCTATGAATGAGTCATCACTGAGCAACAACACATCCCTGTATATCACAGTGAGATTTATCGATGGATGGTAATATAGGTCATTATCACACTACGCTGTTATAGCACTATTATTCCGCTTTAACATATGGTTACCTCCTGAAGAATTCTGTACAGTGGACCCTCCATATTCACTAGGGTTAGGGACACAGGATCCCCATGAAAATAATATTATTTATATATATATATATATATATATATATATATATATATATATATATCTCCTGAGAGAACAGCTCTCTAGGAATCTCTAGATCCTCCAAGGCAATTCTATGGCCAAAATCTGCTAGAGGTTGACCATGAAATTGCACTGGAGGACCTACAAATGCCCAGTGTGACTTTTGCAGAAATTGACAACAGAGTAATGCTGGAGGACCTAGAGATTACTAGAGAAAACATAGTAACCAAATCCATGCATAATCAAAGTCGCAAAAGTCAAAGCCGCAAATGTGGAGGGCCAACTGTAGTTTGTAGTTTAGTGAGGCCTAAGAGCTCTCTGGCTCAGGATTCTAAGTGCCCCTCTCTAAACTGAAAATCCCAGGACTTCCCAGGAGGCATCCATAGCAGTTAAAGAGGAATAACAGTGCTATAGCAGTGTAGTGTGATATTGTACAAATCTACAACCCAGAGTAATGACTCCATTCAGGGCCGTACAAAGGAAAGATCAGTTCAGCACCAAGAGAAGGACAGCTCCTCATTGAACTTGTTCTGCAATTTGGAACTGAAAAACATAACCCTGTTTGTAGCAAGCTGACATCAAAACAGTCAAATAAAACTCTTGATGGGGCAATTAATAATTAACTTTTAGAATAAATTCATATTCCTGTTCCAGTAGTTTCTGAACATTTACCTACCATTTATTTATCTTTAAAAAAGGGATGGTGGCAGGCAAACCATTGTCACCTCCCTCTCCCCTCCATGAAGTTCATTCCCTTTTCCTTTTAGCCATGGAAAACAGTCATCCTATAGTCCATATTTCAAATATAATATTTTGAAAGATGCTAGAAAATATCCTTGGGGCACACTTATTTGCAAGTAATAAATGCAAAGCCGATGCTTTTAAAGCTAATCATTTTAAGGTGACCATTTTCTTTCTTTCTTTCTTTTTAAATAAATGAATGTCTTAAAAACCAGAGTGGTTTATACTCACATCTAGATCTGAAAGAAGAATTCAAGGACTGGGAGAGTCTTTTTTTTTTTTTTAAAGAAAAGCAACCCAGCCCAGACATCACCCCCACCCCCAGAAATAAATGTTTTGGGCTTTGTGCAGATCACTGTAATTAAAAGAACAATGCCTTTCTGCAAAGCCAGACGTACAACTGTGAAGCTGTTTTGATGCCTCTTAGAAACTCCTTTGTCATTTAGGCCTCAAACTTAATGCATTTGAAATTGGGTACCAACTTCTCTGCTTGCCAGCTGGAAGAATGGAGGAGAGAGGAGGGGGACAGAAGAAGGGGAGTTGAAATGGAGAAAGGGTGGAGAGAAAGAGAGGGAGAGTAAAGATCCCCCCCCCCCAAACCCTCATTCTCCTTATTTCTTTGTAGAAAAGAAAACCTCCCTGTGCAGATGGGGAGACTTGCCTTAATGCCTCAGACGACAATTAAGAATCCTATGCCAGGAGGAAATAGCCCTGCATTAATATTGTATATGGAACAGCTGAAGGGCTAGAATGCATTCTGCCCAAGGTAGGCCCCTAGCAGATGGAACAACAAGAGAGGAGTAAGGAGGAAGGGAGGAGGGGGAAAGCCCACTTAATAACCCCCTTCTCTCTGAGATTTATACAATCACCCCGCAGGAATAAAAAAAAAAGTTCTTTGTCTACATGAAATTTACAGTTGGAAATTGATCTATTTAATCAGATGATTCCCCCCTCCTCATTCTCAAAGGAGGCAACTCCCCCCCCCACTTCAAATGATATTCCAGCAATTCCACAGCTTCTCTTGTACTATTGATGTGTCCACTCCCCAATTTCTCCTGTTCCATGACCAACTGTTCTCTTTCTGGGTTAGTTTTATATAAAATAGCTCAGTAGGTTTAGAACTGGGGTACTTTCCATCCTGTTTACACTGAGGAATTTCATAACTTGGCACCAGAAGGGAAAGAATCACAAAGACAGCTAGAAAGAAAGAACGATGGAAAGGATAATCTAGAAAGTATATTAGCATTTTCTTCCTTTGCTTTGCATAAATAACATTTCCAAAGAGAATATCAATGGCAGAGCATTCATTACAATTCAAAATGCATTTATCTTCTTCCAAGTCTAAGCATGCTATTTCTAAGTACAACATATTATTTGCAAAGTGCCCTCTGTCTTGCATCCACCAAAAAACTTCTGGGTACAATTTTAACTTTTCAGGCTGCATTTAAGACCACTACAAGAAGGAGAAATGAATAATCCCATAAAACACTTCTCTTTTCCTCTCCTCCCCACCCTGCCCCCCAGCAAACATAGGATTCGGATTTTCAATTTGCTTTTTTGATCTCCTCTAATTGGCATCTTGTTGATCCATATGCACAGACAGATTAAACCCCCCACGCACAGCTCAAGGACACAAAAGCCAGTAATTCCCAGTTGTTGTGTGGTATCTTTTTGCATGGCATGCAACAGATCCACCAATGAGTGGCAGCAACCTTTAAAGCAGAACAATCAAGCAACAAGAAAAGCAAAGAAAGTTAGAAAAGTTTTGTTTTTGTTTTGTTTTTCACATGAAACACGCACCTAGAAATGTTCCACAGAGCTTCATTCTTGCTTTCTCTTGCTTTCCTTCCCTGAGCACCTTGGAACAAGAACTGCACAACTCAAAGATCACAGTTCAAGTCACACCAGAGATTTCATGTCAGGAAAAGTTAACAGTCCAGAGCAAAAACTTATGCAGCCCAGAGGCAGATGATCCAGCCAATGGGAGCTTCCCAATCTGTTAATTGCAAATCAAGGCCGCCAACAAAGCAGCCAATGAGAAGCCATGCAGTTCCTGGCTATACAGAGCCCAATTGCTATTGAGACAGGAGACAATAGAATGGGACTGAATGAAATGCAAAAGAGAGAAAACATAGGAGGAGCGCATGGTGACAGTAGCAGCTCTGAGCAATGTGTGGCGCACTCCAGAAAGCACTTGGGGGGCTAGTATTGGTGAAGCAGATGGGATCCTCTTGAAGTTCAGCACTGCAAACTATATGAGCACTTTTCTTATACAGATATCTATATAGATCAGAGCAACATAAGCAAAAAACAGTAGTTAACCTGAAGCAAAACTCAGAATAATTTTGGAGGGTCTTGCTCACTTGAATAACAAGTCACCCAGGGAGATAATATTTATTAAATTCATTTTCTCCACTTATACCTCCCCTTTTAAAACCAAAATTGGGACTCAAGGCAGCTTATAAAAATAAAAATAAATATATGGATTCTTTATACATGGATTCAACCACCCACAGCTTGCAAATATTCAGAAGAATATATAAATTTCAAAAAGCAAACCTTGATCTTGCCATTTTATATAAAGGGCACCATTTTATTATGTCATTATACTTAATGGGACTTGAACAGCCACAAGTGTGTCCTGGAACCAAACCTCAGTGGATACCAAGAGCCCACTATACCTAATAGCACATGCAAAGTCCTAAGTAAAAACATACAAATGTGATTGCTACAATACAGTTAAACTATCCATGGCATTTTAATGAGATTTTATTTTCAAATTTTAATGGTGCTACAAAAAATTTGAATTACACCCTTTGAAACAACTTCACAAATACAAAAGGTAAAAGTCAATAACACTGTACACTTTTACTATGTATCTAGAATACATAGCAGAAAACATTTTCACTTGCCAATAGAAGGACAGCAAAGTCTCAATAAAAGTTCCAAAGCCTGAGAGCAGCTACAGAGATGGGTCTCTCCCATGTCTCCACCACACTTGCTTGTGAAGATGGTGGGATGGAGACAAGGGTTATTGCTGTGTGCCTCCAAGTCATTTTTGACTTATGGCAACCCCAAGGTGAACCATAGAGTTTTCTTTGCCCATTTCTTCAGAGGGAGGTTTGCCATTGCCATCCTCTGAGGGTGAGAGACAGTGCCGAAGGCAGTGGTTTCCATGGTTGAATAGAGATTCAAACCTTGGTCTCCAGAATTGTAGTCCAACACTCAAACCATGCTGGCTCCACCAGACATGCTTGTGTAAGTGGTGGGTTGGAGAGAAGGGCCTCCCCAGAAATTGTATACTGTGTTGTTGTTCCTGCTGTGTGTCTTTAAGTCATTTCTGTCCTATAACAGCCCTAACCTATCATAGGCTTTTCTTGGCAAGATTTGTTCAGAGGGGGTTTGCCTTTGCCTTTGTCTGAGACTGTGGAAGTATAATTTACCCAAAGTCACCCAGTGGGTTTCCATGGCTGTGTGGTGATTTGAATCAAGGTCTCCAGAGCCACAATCCAATACCATGCTGGCTATCTATAACCTAGTAAGGCTCATGTAGGAAATTATGGTCCTGCAGATAGTCTGGACCCAAGCCATATAAGGATGAATAGGTCATAAGCAATGCTTCGAATTTTATCAAGAAATGGACTGTTAGCCCATGAAACTGTTGCAACAAGGAAGTAAAAACAAACAGGGGACGATATGACTTTTCTGCCGCAGAGTTTTCTATTGCTAGTGAAGTGCTGGTTTTTAAGGTTTCTACTTGGACTTTTAATGAATTAATAATGTTTTTAAATGTTAAACATTAATGTTTAGTGTTTTAACTTTATAAACTGATTAATCGCTTTTAGTCTTATAATCACACTTTTATGAATGACTTTGTATATTTTTCATCTGTGTTGTTATAAAATATGTTGTCTGAGTTCTATTATTGGTTGCAAGGTGGGTTATAAATGAATAAAGCAACAACAACAACAACAAATATTGCCATATAATCCTACTCAAAGCAAAACTGAAGAAGAGTTTATGAGACTCTGAAGGCAGACCTTCAACTTCTTTAGGAATGTCTTTGCACAGTACCAAGCTGTAATAGGATGTTGGCTATGGTCTGGTGTTTAAAAGAACAGCCATCATCCTAAATCATAACTTCTTTTGAAGGACCCCTGAGACTCAAAAGGAGAGTATTAAGCCAATTAGGAAGCTGGGATACACATATCCAATGCCTAGTTAGATAAACGGAAGTAGTTGAGGTTCTTTAGAACTAATCATTGAAAATATATAAGATTTGAACAACTCATGAGATATTGAGTCACACATTTACCACGGCTTTTCTTTTAAGGTAATTCAAAGTGCTGGATTTGACCTTTAGCATCCTGTATCTTTCAGTAACTGCTTAGCTGTAGAATTCAGAGAAATAGTCATGTTAGTCAGGAATATCAGTATGCAAAGGGATCTTGTAGCACCCTTGAGACTGAGCAAAATAAATTGTAGCATAAGCATTTGTACACTTGGTCTACATCTTCAGCTGTATTAATTGAAGAAGTAGACCCGGTCTATGAAAGCATTTGTACAGTTAATCTCAAAGGTGCTTCACCTTTGAGTGCTTCACCTTAGCTGTAGCATTGCTTTCTCTCCCATGAACCTGCTCAACCTCTGATTTCATCCTCAGAAATGACTGTACACATTTGCCATCTCTCTGAGATGAGGTGAGAGATCAGAGGAGACAGAGTCTTTTTGGTGGCAACATTCCAACATGGGCTTACAACATCTCACTACTTTAGTCTTCCAGATCTTTTGAATTAATCTCTGATAATTGGCCATTCTTCTGGGAGTTCTAGGGCTTCTGAGGGTTAAAGTTCAAAACACCTGCATGACCAAAGACTAAGAGCCAATGTCCTCAAATATGTGCCCAAATCTTCATGCCATTAGGAAAAGACTCACCCCCTTTTTTCTCCCACAGATCTTTTGGAGGCTGTTTGATTTTGAGTCTGCTTTAATCTTCCTGCTGCTAGTTTCATAGGGCTTTTACACTCTTGTAATATCAGTGCTGCTGTTTTAATGTAATGATTGGGTTTTTTTCTTTTTAAAAAATCTGTTTTAATTTTTAGTCACTGCAGGAAACCTTTAGGGTCGAGCAGTTGGGCATAAATGCATGCAACTAAACATGCAAGCCAGCAAACAAAATAATTGGGACACCGTTCATTCAATACACCATGACAATTGACTGATTGCTGATAGGATTATTGTAGCAAGATACTGGAAG
This sequence comes from Sceloporus undulatus, assembly GCF_019175285.1. Lineage (NCBI taxonomy): Eukaryota > Metazoa > Chordata > Lepidosauria > Squamata > Phrynosomatidae > Sceloporus > Sceloporus undulatus. The sequence goes on along the minus strand of NC_056525.1, from coordinate 9,025,448 downwards.
CTGAACCAATCAGCTTCAGATGATCTCTGGGTTAAACAAAATGGGTTTTCATAGTGATTAACAAACTGACTTTAAAAAAACATAGAGAAAATAATTACATTCTTTTATGCTATGCTGTATTAATAGGAGACTCAACTATACAGCTGAGATGAAGGAAGAAAGAATTCCTGCTTTTGACTTCGAATGAGATCATATTTGATGCTGAGTTTGGCTATTGTGTGTATATAGGAGGTCTGCAGGATGGTAACTTCCACCTGGGTAATGGGTGCGAGAAAACTCTCCTGGTGCCTCCCTGGCCAGTGGCTCCTTGGGTTTGCGGAGTGGAGTTGCATCTCACTCCTTTCCAGCAGCCAGCATACAACCAAGGAAAAACTATTGCACAAAGAGGTACTGGATATCTCCTTTTGCTTTATCAGAAAAAGTTTGTGGATGTCTGTATCCCACCTAGAAGGCAGAAATGACTTCAAGGCACACAACATCCGCCCCTCACACGTGACAACAGTGCCCCATAGCACCCATCTGTATAGCTCCATAGTGAACCTAAGATCCTGTACGGTTTAGGTCCAGACTATTTGAGAGACCGCATCTCCCCATACGAACTTGCTAGAGCCCTAAGATCTTCCGGTCAGGGCTTTCTCTTGTTCCTGCCAAGGTTTGCTTGGTGGCTTGGTGAGGAAATGAGAGCAAGCCTTTTTGGTGGCTGCTCCCACCCTTTGGAACTCCCTTCCATAATAGGCTAGGCTGGCTCCCTCCATTCTTGCATTTTGCTGGCAAGCAAAAACATTTTTATTTAAGCAGGCTTTTAAACATATAATCAGCACAGGATTTTTTTAAAAATATGTGTGTGTGTGTTTAATTTTGTATATTTTGGATTAATTTTATGCTGTTTTGGCTGGATGATTTTAATTGTTTTTAAATTTTTATTGTAATGTTTTAATAATGTTTTTATCTTCTGAGCCAGTTTGGGTCCCTTTTCTGGGAGAAAGGCAGCATAGAAGTGAATTAAATTAAATAAATATAATATAAAATAGGTGACCCTGTCATTGGGTTTTCTTGGCAAGATTTGTTTAATGGGGGTTTGCTTTTGCCTTTCTCTGAGGCTGAGAGCATGTGAATTGCCCAAGGCCACCCAGTGGGTTTCATGGCCGAGCTGGGAATCAAACCCCAGTCTCCATAGTGATAGTCCTACGCTCAAGCAAGTATACCATGATGGTTCTTGATGGTTCTTAAAATAGACTAGCACAACTGGCCACAAGGGGTTCCAGCCTTTGAGAGTTTACTTGACTCCTTTACCTGAAAGCTTAGATGCTTTGTTGTACAGGAGGTAATCTCCTATTGAAACCCAGGATGGTTTGGAATTGGTCTGTTAGTGTCAGTGTGCCAAACTCTCTAGAATTCCTTTCCAGTTGCAGAATACTGATTGTGTAATGTCCTCCTCCTGGAGGAGCAAAGGAAGGCCCAACATTTCTTTCTTTAGAAAAACAGTTTAAATGTATTTAAGGATTTTTTTTAGAGCCCCACAAAATCATGACATTCAAGTTGATTACTGAATTTGTATGTCACAGTCTGTGTTTCTGGGAATTATCAGAAATTATTGATTGTTAATTTAAACTGCACAGCCAAAATGAGACTCAAAAATCAGATGAGAAGATGAGAAAGAAGAGCCCACAGGGGACATCATCAAATTCAAACTATGAGCAGCCATGGCTGGATTAAAGGGGGTCATCAGAGAAGACCCTAGGTCAGTGGTTGCGAACCTGTGGCACGGGTGCGAGAGGGGGCATTCAGAGCCCTCTCTGTGGGCATGTGCTCTGTCCCCCCAGTACAGAGTTCGCCATAGTTAGTACCTAGAAAGCCAGAGGAATGTGATACTTTGCAATAAATAAGTTGGTTTTGGGTTGCAGTTTGGGCACTTGGTCTCTAAAAGGTTCACCATCACTGCCCTAGGTACCTTGAAGCAGAAGATCAATGAAAAATTTTGACCTTGGCTCTTGAAATAGCTGCAGCTGCGGCTGGTAAGCCATAGAGCAAATCTTGAATCTGTAAAGTCTGGGCACAAACTGTCCAATTCAGCCGATACTCAGTTTACACCTTGAACAAGATATGAGGGAAGTCAGCCCCCAAATAGGCCCCATTTGTATGATGGTCATGGGACAATTTATGGATATAGACTTCCATGCAGTACAGATTAAGGCAGTACAGTCTGACTATGGCTACACTTGGGACATCAGATAAGCCAAAAGGCAGCATGGGCTGGTTCTCACAATAATAGCAGGTATAGCAATAGCAGCTTCATTTATATACAGCTTCATACTGAACTAAGCAGTCTCTAAGCGGTTTACAACTGTAAGCTAATTGGGTTTTTGGGGGGCTATGTGGCTATGTTCTAGAAGAGTTTATTCCTGATGTTTCACCAGTATCTGTGTCTGGCATTATTATTATTATTATTATTATTATTATTATTCCGCTTAATCTCAGGGAATCCAAGCAGATTACAACAGTAAAGAAACATACAGTTAAAAAGAGATGTGTTAAAATTCCAAGATCCCCAATCCTTCCCCCAAACATAAAAACATGATCAAACTCTAAAAAGGATTAAACCAAAGAAAGTTAAAAGCATTAATATACACACACTAAAAGGAGATCAAATATTCCAAATGGAGTCTGGGGTAGGGTAAAAATAAGGATGGAGGATGAAGGAGAAAGGGAACGAGGGGGAGAGGGGTAAGGAGGTCAGCGGGGATGTTCTAGTCTGGAAAGGCCTGCTGGAAGAGATCTGTCTTAATGGCCTTCTTAAAGGTTTCCAAGGTGGTGATATGTCGGATCTCGTCTGGCAGGTCGTTCCAGAATTTCTCTGAAAATGCCAGCCATAGATGCTGGCGAAACATCAGGAATAAACTCTTCTAGAACATGGCCACATAGCCTGAAAAACCCACAAAAATTATGGATGCCAGCCCTGAAAGCCTTCAACTTCACACTGTAAGCTAATTGCCACCAACAAGTTGGGTACTCATTTTATTGACCTTGGAAGGATGCAAGCCTGAGTCGAGCTTGAACCCTGAATAAATCTGAGGACAGTAGCCAAAGTCTCCTTGATGGTATTATCCAAGCATTTGCACAATGCTATAGTTTGTGAGGATATAGCGGGCATAGATGAGCCCATAGAGCATTTGAGTTGCTTGCTCAGTGAAGTTACTCTGATTAAGATTGTCCTCAAACCCTTCAGCAGATATCACGTCAAGGATCATAGACAAAGCTTGGTGA